>NC_051452.1:1017666-1027533 GCF_001649575.2 Kryptolebias marmoratus | reverse complement strand
TGGATGGATGATGGATGGTTGGATGATGGATGGTTGGATGGATGTTGGATGGATGATGGATGGTTGGATGATGGATGGTTGGATGATGGATGGATGTTGGATGGATGTTGGATGGATGTTGGATGGATGATGGATGATGGATGGATCTGCAGATAATCTCATCTCTGCTGTTTTAAAGCTGGACGTTGAGGAAATTCATCCTCCCTCTTCTTCTTCTTCTTCTCTCATAAAAGACGTTTTCATTTCCAGCACATGACCGCGTTAATTGGCCCGACAGCAGCAGAACTCCCGAACACGCAGGACATGTGAAGCGAAAACTACAACCTTCTTCTTCTTCTTCTTCTTCCTGCTGCAGTTCTCATTTTGAGCTTTGTGGAGTCAGATGAAATATTCAGGATCCATCCCTGCGAGCAGAAGGCGCTCCGGATGGAATTTTTCTGAATGCACCACTCTGCCTTTCACACACACACACACACACACGCAGTGTTTGCCTCTGTGTGCAACAGATAATCTTCACGGAGGCAGCGACCCCATTCAGAGTATTTATAACCCAATCAGACGGGTATTCATCCTTTTCCCGCCCCTCCCCCGGCGCCGTCAGGAACGTTGCTAAAATTAACCCCGCGAGGCGTCGAGCCGGCAGACACGCGTCCCGACGGAGACAACGCCAAGACAAGCGGGGCGTAAACAAACCGCCCGATTGTGTGTCGGAGGTCGTGATGATAAAGGGGGGGCGGGGCCTGTTGCGAGAAGTCGCCACGAAACGTGTCAGCGCTCAGAGCACGCGCCGTAAACGACTCTCAGCTACTACCGCGCCGAACTTCGGCTCACTATCCGAACATCTAAGTTACAGCCGTTTTTGGGTTCGCTCGGCGGCCATCTTGAACTGGGCCGACGCCGAAAGTTAATCGGTTGTCAAAGTTTCGTTAAAATCCGTCCTCTGGTTTGTTAAGATATTTTGCTAACAGACAAACAGAGTCGACTAAATGTTTGTGCTAAGCGTCTTGCGTGTTTCGGATGACTCTCGGCTACTGCCACGCCGAACTTCGGCTCATTTCCTGCGAAACCGACTGAATTACAGCCGTCCGTCAGCTCTGCGAGCTCAGTTGGCCACGGCGGCCATGTTGGATGGCGTTAGGGTTAGGGTTTGCCTGCAGCCTGAACTTTCCACGACATTTATGTCCGATCTAAAAAACTGGGTCATTCTACGGGGGACGTTACAAGATTCCGGCCCAGAGTGCTACAGCTACCTGCTGCTGCAGAGACCATCTACAACAGGTAAGATATTTACTGTAAATCTGACCCATTTTAAAAAATACACAATGTATGTCAGAATCTAAAACTGTGGTTGAAAAGTTTCATTTTTCCCGTCAGATATCAAACGTCAGGACGATGCCGATCGATTTTAGAGCTTTACTTGATTCAAGTGTGCCGTTCCTTTTTTACTCAGTGGATGGATGGATGGATGGATGGATGGATGGATGGATGGATGGATGGAGGATGGATGGATGGAGGATGGATGGACGGATGGATGGATGGATGGATGATGGATGGACGGACGGATGGATGGATGGATGGATGGATGCAAAGAAGAGGATTTTAAGATACGATCGACACGGCGGTGGTTTCTAAAAAACAAGCTTTTGTTTTACAGAATCGACGTATTTTGCAATTATTATAGTCTTGGTTTTAAAAAAAAAAAAAATTAAATATCCATTCTTTTTTTTTTTTACATTGGTGTAAATTTAGCGGGTTCTAAAATGGTCCAAATCGGAACCGAAGGGAACAAAAACACTAACAGACGCCGCCGAGTCGTTATTTGTTAAACAAAAACGAAGCCAAAACGGAAAAAAAACTGAGTCTACGTCATGATTCGGCAGCAACAACTCTGAGTAGATGCCTTTCCGTGAGAAATGGTTGTGGAACAATTTTGGCCCACTCTACTTTACGACGTTATCAGCTGTGGGTAATGGTCCTATTATTACATGTTAATAGAGCCATCAGCTGTGGGGGAAATTAAGGGCGTGGGAAAAAAAAAAAGGAGAAGAACGTTTGGTTTTTAATCACACTCCGCTGAAGGCAGAAGGCGATACATTCTCAGCCTGTCTGTTAGCAAAATATCTCATGAACGACTACACTGATTTCAGTGACGCTCTCGGACAATAACCCCTGGATGTATGCCTGGAACTGATTAGCGTTTGGAGTCCGTCCCATTCAAGATGGCCGCCGCAGCTAACCGATATGAGTCAAGAGAAAGATGGCCGTAACTCGGTTAGTTTTACAGACGTCGAGCTAAAATTTGGCGTGGTAGTAGCTGAGAGTCGCCCCCAACGCGTCCTTCAAAAGCTTCTCATTGGGAGCCATTTTTGATTAAAACTTTAGCATTAACCGCGTTGACAGGAATCCTTGTCTGTTAGCAAAATATCTCATGAACCACCCGACGGATTTTAATGAGACTTTCAGAAAGTAACGACTGGATATACGTCTACAGCTGATTAACGTTCGGAGTCAGTTCAGTTCAAGATGGCCGCCACAGCCGACCGATATGAGTCTTCAGAAAAATGGGTGCAACTCCATCAGTTTTACAGACGTTGAGCTAAAATTTGGCGTGGTGGTAGCTGAGGGTCATTAAGAACACATACTCGAGTTTAAAAGGCGGCGGGCGACGTGCATTCCTTCAAGGAGCGCTCAGTCTTCGTTTATCCGAGAGGAGCAGCGGAAACCAGAGACGGCGGCCGAGACTTGTTGCCAAATAAATCACAAAAATTAAAAATTAAGAACCGGAGGAAAAACCTGCTTTATATTCAAAAACCGGGACAGGGGGGGAGGATTTCTCCGAGGAGATTGTTTGAATGTTGAATATTTTATCAGCCGCTGCATTTCTGATGGCTTCCAGACGCGGCGGGCGGTGGGGGCGGCGAGGGGGGCGGGGCACAGACTGCACGTGGCAAAGGTCAAAACTTTCCCGCTGGGAACCGGAGGAGCTGATTAGATTTTTTCTCTCAGTAATTCGAGACGGAAACGACACAAACCGCTTCTCGCTTTCAGCCTATGGCGAGGAACGACGTTGTTAATGACCCTCAGCTACCACCTCGCCAAATTTTAGCTCAACGTATGTAACACCGACAGAGTTAGAAGCAAATTTGTGTTTTCGAAGGTCTGTCGGCTGTGGCGGCCATCTTGAGTCAAACTGACTCCAAACGCTAATCAGCTGTAGACGTACATCCAGTCGTTACTTTCTGAAAGTCTCATTAAAATCCTTCAGGTGGTTCAGGAGTTATTTTGCTAACAGACAGGGATTCCTGTTAACGCGGTTAATGCTAAACTTTTAATCAAAAATGGCTCCCAATGAGAAGCTTTTGAAGGACGCGTTGGGGGCAACTCTCAGCTACTACCACGCCAAATTTTAGCTCGACGTCTGTAAAACTAACCGAGTTATCGCCATATTTGTGTTTTCTAATGTTTGTTGGCTCTGGCGGCCATTTTTAGTTGGACTGACTGTTAAAGTTAATCATTTCTAAATGTTCTTTGAATGATTATTTCCTGAAAGTTTCATTAAAATCTGCCCGCTGGTTTGTGAGATATTTTGCTAACAGACAGACGGTTGACTACTAAATAGGTAAAGGCACCATTTTAAGCAAAGATCTTGAGTATTTTGTTTAGCCCTCAGAATGTCTCTTAGGGGACGACTCTCAGCTACCACCACGCCAAATTTAAAGTCAGCGTCTGTAAAGCTGACCGAGTCGGAGCCGCTTTTCTGCGCGCTTATTTGCGGCAACTAGCAACTAGCTTTAGCACTTCCTGTACAACCTGGGGCACTGAATAACAGCAGAACGAAAAAAACGGAAGTCTCACAAAAACAGCAAATGTCCATTGGCTGCTCCGACTAGCCGTTAGCTCGTCAGAATTAAACCATTTCTCCAAACTGAAGGTCGTTCAAACCGCCATCTACAACAGGTAAGACAGTGACCGCTCATGATGTCTCCACAGAGCCCCAATCGAATTTTTTTTATTTTTTTAAATCTGAATTATTTTATCAGGATGTTCAAAAATGAGACAAAAAAAAAAACTCACCGAAGTTCCTAAAAGAAGCTTGAGCAGAACTTTCAGGTTTTATGAAGATCTTGTAATTATTTTTATGGTTTTCTATAATTGCGTCATTTAAAAAAAAAAAAAAAAAATGTGATTTTGACACCAACTCGTCGATTCTCTACGAGCTATTAGCTGAAAGATTGACATACGGATGACGAATTTCGCCTTTTTTCTCAGTTTGCTACAAAATCTGATGGTTTCGTGAGAAAAAATAAACACATAAAACGGCTCAACTTTGTCAAACAAAACAAACGTGTTTCAATCAGCCGACGGCTGGAGAACCGTTCACATTTTATAAGCGTCGAGAAACTTGTAAATAACTCCTGAACGAATAAAGTTACGTTAAAACCGAGCATGCTGTTGTTTTTCTCGTGACATTCCCAATAAGTTTGATGGGTCACATGACCCTCTTCCCATTAAAAAAAAAACAAAAGTTGAATCCAAAATGGCCGCCATGGTCACCACCCATCTTGAAAAGTCCCCCCCCCTCCCTCCCTCCCTCCCGTATACTAATGTGCCACAAACAGGAAGTTAATATCACCAACCGTTCCCATTTTATTACGGTGTATCCATAGAAATGGCCGACCCCGTATCGTATTGAGATTGCACGTAAAAGGAAACCGTGACAACGGTGGAAAAACCGTTTTGTGGCGAATTATTTGACCCGATTCTCGCCGCACCTTCAGATTAAGGCGCAAAAGGCATCGGTGACTCCAGAAAACGAGGCTTGAAACTAAAACTGGTCCGACTCGCCTTTTAATTTGAAATATTTCTGCTCCAAGTTGTTATTTTTGCTGGACACGGGCAAAATTCAAAGTAGCTTCAATTATCACAACAGTATATCGGTTTAATGAAGAAGTAAATTAGCTTTAAGTGTTTTTGTTCATGTTGGATAAAAGCTTTATTTTTTTTAATGGTTTTAAATCCTTTTCTTCAGCTTATAATACGACTGAAGTTCCTTTTATCCTTTATTGGTAGCGGCAGAGTGTTGTTTTGGTTATTAATTACTGACAGAGACGGTAATATCCATAGCAAGCCGCTATTCTTTGTTTTTTTCCGGAGCTCTCATAAAAGCTATAATAAAAAAAAAAACACGTCTAAATACAATTTTCAGTAAAACCCTTTTTTTTTTTTTTACAAAATAACACAGGTGACCTCTTATAGGCGCTCATCAAAAAAAAATAGATGACATTAATGAGCGTCAGGCACTTTGATTACCTCCCTTTAACCCAGCAGGAAATCTCTCCAAAGCCTCAACAATCAGGAAAAAAAAAGAGACAATTTTCATAAATTTTTTAATTTCCACGTTAAGTAAATTAAACCGATTTGGAAAAAAAAAAAAAACAGGTTGTGTTTATGATTGTGCTTTAAATCACACTGCTGTCATAAAAATACATTAAAGTTAATGAGGAGCTTTAAAAAGTTAGAGACGCTGAGAGAACTGGTGATGACGGATAATTTCTAAATTCAGTTCGACTCGCCGCCATTAGCTCCTTTAAATCAGAGGTTCCCAAGCCCCGGGCTGCGGGCCGTTACCGGTCCGTGGCTCATTTGGTACCGGGCCGCACAGAAAGAATAGTTAACTGTCTGAACGACATTTATTGTGAAAAACTGATCGGATTCTCTCCGCTCCATCCGTCTCTGACTCCCTCTTGATGCGTGTCAGAACGCTGATCGAGGTCACGTGATCCATTAGCGCTAAAAACAAACCCACAAGCAGCAAAACAAGTAAAAAACAAACATCTGGAAGCCCTAGATGGGACCGTCTGGTTACTGAGAAACAGGCTCAGGGCTTACCTTACTTTTAAGCTAGCCTTTTGCTACTTTTACCTTACTTTTAAGCTAGCATTTTGCTACTTTTAGCAACAGGCTCAGGGCTCCCATTGATTCAGCATCGCTTGGTGACAAAGAGCGAGCTTCCAAAAGTGTCAAATTTTCTCTAAACAGAGTCGTCGGGTTGTCCGAAACTCGTTTTCCGTAATTCTGGAGCGCCGGTTTTTCTTTTGCAATTTCCTTTCACGCTTTCATCTAGTCAGGTTCTTTGGCTGCCTGTTTGTTAGCAAAATATCTCATGAACCAGTGGACAGGAAGTCTTTAAGTAATCATTAGCTGCACCTCTATTAACTTGAGTCAACCTAAATTAGGAAGGCCACCACAGCCAACTGGCTTAGAAAACACACAAAAAAGGCTACAGTTAAGTCAACTTTATAGATATCCAGCTAAAATTCGGCGTGGAAGTAGCTGAGAGTCATCCCTTACACATACTCCGAGCGCTAAACCGTGCTCTGAGGTCTTTGTTCAAAACTTTGGCATGTAAGGCAGCAGGCGACAGGAAAAGTCTCAATAAGTTTTAGGATCATCTACACCTGCATACCCTTAACATATGGCCACGTTATTATCTACTGCGGTATAGTTTTGTCTTAGAAACAATAAAAGCATCCGCTCTGTGCCAACATCCCCCCCCATTTGTCTAACGCAGTTAAAACGGCGCAGAGTCGGGGGAACCTCAATAAAAATCGGCGAGCAGCCGGAAAAAAACGGAAGCGCTAAGATTTCTGTCCCCGAAATCCGATGGCATGAGCCTCGACCCGCTCGTTTTTATTGCCACCGTGTCAATTATTAACGCATCAGTTGCGGAAGCTGCGTTAAAAAAAAAATATACACACAAACACGAAGTGAGGATTTTCCTTCCAAGTCGGTTGATTGATAGGAAAAAAGAACCCCGGTAAGGACAGCGGGAGCAGTTAGGGAAAAGCTTAGACAGGAGCATTTATCATGCAGAGGTGCAATCAGAGTGGGCTTCAAACCAGCACTGACACACACACACACAGATGTCTGTCTCTCTATTTTTGCGGGGACTTTCCATTGACTTCCATACATTACTACACCCTAACCCTAACCATTACCAGTACATACCCAACCCTAAACCAAACCTAAACTCAATTCACACCTTAGTCCTAAACCTAACCCCTAACCCAAAAACATCATTTCTCCTCCTGGGGACCAGGTCCCCACAAGGAGCAGGTGGTCCAAAGTTAGTATATGTCCCCACAATGTAGCAAATACAAGTACACACACACACACACACCAAAAAAAAAAAAAGAAAAGCTTATTGTGAGCATTTACTCGTGTGTTTGCCATTGTTGCAGCCGCTGTGGAGTCTCTCTCTCTCTCTCTCTACCGCGGCACACTTTACGAGACCGGTGAGCCATTATTCCTCCGGTTACCTGCCTTTTCAGAGCTCCCACTTTTGTCACACATCACAAGTTTCACAGTTGTGTTGAGACTGAGAGAGATTACAATAGCAACTGCGTTAGCGGCATCAATAGAAGGCGGTGCTGGAAAAGGTCCCGGCCAAGCCCCCCCCCCCCCGAAGGGAACGACTCGCCGAACAGCTCAGAGCGGCTCGATCCGTTCAATCGAAGCTGACAGCAGAGAAATTGGTACCTTTGCCCGCTCCGAGGACTGACACCAGAACCTGATGGGGTTTTTTTTTATTTTTTTTTTACTGCAGATGGTTTTAACTGTGAGGGAAATAAGTCCCACAACATAGGAACAAAATGTAGCGGGGGAGGGGGGGCAATAACGGCCTACTTTAGCAATTTGGAACTATGCCCCTATAAAGTCGAAGGACTGAGACGAATGGATGGCTTGAGGAGTCACTTCGTACTCCGAGACCAAAAGTCACGATAATTGCCCAACCGTTTCAGGCAGATTTCGCACCGGATCCTACGAAGACGCGTGGGATCGGCAGGCCGTGACAATCACGTGCCGACGGGAGCGCCGCTTCGTTGAAAGGGACAAGTAATTCGGACCCGGAGCGCCACGGAAGGGGCGGCGTGGCACGAACTAATTAGATTTGAGGCCCGAGGCTCGTTGGGCTGGAAACACTTTGGACTCCGCTAACTCACCCCGCTAAGATCGTGGACAATCGGGAGCCTTTTTTTTTTTTTTTGCTCTCCCCGGGCCGCGGTCCCTACGACACGAGGAGATCACTCCGACGGCGAGACGCGTCAGAGGACCGTTGAGGCTGCTGAAAAGAGATGCTTGTTCCTCATTCAAGGCACTTGCTTTAAAAATATTATTTAATATAAAAGAGTTCTTTAATTACCAGGTGTGTAAAATCAAGCACCTAGGCATGCAGACTGCTTCTACAACCATTAGTGAAAGAATGGGTCGCTCAGTGAATTCCAGCGTGGTATCGTGACGGGATGCTACCTGTGCAATAAGTCCAGTTGTGACTAAGCATTCCGCAGTCAGCTGTTAGTGGTTTTATAACAAAGTGGAAGAGATCGGGAACGACAGCAACTCCAAGACGATGTAAAACCACAGAGTGGGCTCAGCTGAGGTCGCCGACATTCTGCAGAGTCAACAGACCTCCAGACTTCATGCGGCCTTCAGATCAGCTCAGGAGCAGAGAGCTTCATGGAATGGGTTTCCATGGCAACAGCTGCATCCAGGTGGAGTAAAACACACCGCCGCCGGACTCTAGAGCGGCGGAGACGTGTCCTCTGGAGGGACGAGTCACGCTTCTCTGTCTGACAATCCGACGGACAAGTTCTTGTCTGACTGCTCTGTGCCGAGTGTAAAGTTTAGTGGAGGGAGGATCATGCTGTGGGGTTGATTTTTGGCTGCTTAGTTCCAGAGAAAGGAACTCTTAATGCTTCATTGTACCAAGACGTTTTGGACAACTTTGTGGGGACAGCTCGGGGACGGCTACTTCCTGTTCCAACATGACCTCCAGCGCACAAAGCAAGGTCCACAAAGACATGGATGATGGAAGAACCTGACCGGCCTGCACAGAGTCCTGACCTCAGCCTGACAGAACAGCTTTGGGATGAATCAGAGCAGAGACTGAGAGCCAGGCCTTCTGTCCAACATCAGGGTCTGACCTCACAGATGAGCTTCTGGAAGAACGGTCCAAAAACTCCCAGAAACATTCCTAAACCTGTGGAAAGCCTTCCCAGAGGAGCTGAAGCTGTTAGAGCTGCAAAGGGAGGACCAACATCATGTTAAACCCTATAGAATAAGAATGGGATACATATTTTTTGTCTTAACTGTATATAAATGTTCTCCTCCACGTAAAATTCTTTTAATAAATCATGTCTCCACTGAAGAGCTTTGCGGCGTTTTCCCAGCTTTGGTTCGACGTCCCTTTCTCCGTCTACGTGTGCGAATCCTTACTGCGGCGCTACGAAAGCTCAAGGATAAATCCTCTTTCTTCTTCTCACTTTATCTTTATCGCCCCCCCGTCCATTTACGCTACCCAGTTAAAAAAAAGGAAGGAAACGGAAGGAAGAGAGACGTCATGTTCCCGCGGGGAAAAAAAAAAAAAAAAGAAAAGCGAGTTGCCAAAAACCTCACAAGACCCGATTTAGTGTCCGGTGCAGCGGAGGGAAAGTGTTCCTAATGGTCGAGGCTGTTCTGTTGAAAGTTTCATGCCCTTTACTTTATGCTGCTGCGTTAAAAGATGCTGTTGAAGCGACCGAAAACACTCCGGCTTTCAGGTCAGTAATCCACAAAAGACTTGGAACGCCGCAACTGAAACTTTTTAAGATCTGCAGGAAGGGGGCGGGGCCGTAGCTCCCACCGAGGACCCCGAGGTCCGGACCTCAGTATAAAAACATGAATCTAAACAAGGCTTTTGAACGGCGTGGTTCTCTGCGTAGCTCCACCAGTTTCCTGTAGGAGGCGCTGCAACTGTGTGCAGCTGCAGCCAAACTCAACGTCTACGAAGAAGAGCGCAGCTTTGCTACCTTACTGCTAAAATAAAGA
>NC_051452.1:1013064-1017146 GCF_001649575.2 Kryptolebias marmoratus | reverse complement strand
ATTTACACACACACACAAATACATGTCATATACACATTCAAGTCACTTGTTTGAAATAAATGCTTCTATTTTAATTCAGTTTTGGTCTTCATTGTAACTGATAATGAGTGGTTGACCTCAGGATCTTTTAAAGTCTGGTTACGGCCCTGGATGGGAGTAAATATTATATAAAAAGAAGGCTGTTTAAAAACGACTATTATATATAAATGTTTGTGGCTATTCCACTTCAAAAGACCTAAAATATCCCCTTTAGTCAGCTGCCTTTCTGTATTTTCAGGTATTATTTTTGAGGAAAAGGCGAGTAATACTTAATAATAGAAGTCAGTTGATGCACAAATTTGGGGAAATTAAACCTCGGCGAGGGCAGAAAAAGCTTGTTTTAACGCAACAAAGTATTAAATGAAAAGCCAGCAGGACTGTCAGATGGTTCGATAACGCCTTCATGAGCGAAAGAGGGAAGATCTTATGAGCATGTTGCATCCGGGTGTCGTTAGGAGAGAGTAAAGAACGAATCGGAGCTCAAAGACTGAAAAACATCCGAGGCCTAAAAACCTGACAGACGATTAAAAAAAATAATATTTAAAAACTGGTCCATATCTGTCGGTTTTTGTTTCAAACGGTTTACTCCTGTAAGCAGTGGTGGTTCTAGCAAGTATGGGGGCCCTGGGCGAGTTCCTCCTTCTGAGGCCCCCTGCCGCCCCCCCCCAAACACACACCACCGCCTTTCACCAAGTAAAAAATAAAATATCTGCAAAACATATTAAATGTGACCCGTTCTGGGAAAATCAATCCAAATTAGTTATTTTCAAGCTGAAAGAAATGATGCGTTTGTTGTTGAAATTTGCCGATTTATCACTCGGCTTCTACTGCCGTAATTTTAGTTCATGCGTTTTATTTTGCATTTATTGTGTCACAGGTAGGAACTAATGTGCGGGATGTTGGTTCCGCTGGTGCACAAAAGGGTGACGCACGCCCCTGTAACAAGTGGCAGCAGGCAAGGCCTATTTATTTGTTTCTACTTCTTAATGAGGGTCAGCCAGCGAGGTGTGTTTTCATATTTACGTTTATGTTGTGTTTTAGTTCGACGGTAAATGTTGGCAACAACGCGTTGCTGTAAGGATACATCATAAAGCCGACTTCGAACCATCAGTATAAGAGCTCCTTATCGATGTCAAGAGGAGGTGGAAACAAAACTTGGCATCGAGCAAGGGGCCGTCCCGGAGCTTCGCATCCCTTTTCTACGAAGGGATTTCCCGACCGCTTCGGCAGCCGGCACAGGAAAAACGGTCAGTTTCAAAAGAAACCGATATGATTTCGACTCATTTTGCCAAAACGGGTCACAAATTATACCTAAACTTATTTATTCGTCCTTTTTAGATAACTTACGTTTATTTTATTCGTACGGTTGGAATCAAACATTTTAAATTTGAATTTATTAGCCCAATAATGGTATTGCAGATATCTTAAATTTTTAAAAAAATGGTATCGTGACCAGGAGAAATTGTGTTATTGAGATATAAAACTAATGAACAAGAGGAGTGCGATTTGCTTATATGGCAAATGGGCCTGCCATATATTCCGGCAGGTTGCACAAATTTAACCCTATAACGTCTCCTGTTAGTTAGAAAATAACCAGCGATTTGGATGTTAGTGATTAAAATAACTGGAACTACAAAGAAATAACATTTATGAGATAAAGCAAATATAACAAAAGCTCTTATTTGTCTGCTTCTTGTATTTTGGCTCGTCGAGATACGAGCCCAACTTCCCAATTTGTCGCGGTTGACCCTGTTGCCACGGCGTCCCCCAGGGCTGTATACCAGTGTCCCTTCAATTTTGTGTTTAGGAGGACGTTAATTACAAAACTGCAACTATAAATTGTCGTGTTTTCCTCACGGTATTCAATCTCAAACAGTTTGTTCGTGTCTTATTTAAAATATTAAACGTTTTCTCGATCGCGCCGTACGTTTACAGACGCGTTCCAGTTGAAATTTGGGCAAAAAAAAAAAAAAAATCGAAGTCTGAGGAAAGCCCGATTCCTCCTCCGTCTTTAATTGGACACGAGGTTCGTCCGGTTTAAACGGGGCCCGGCCGATTCCCCCTCCTCCTCGACAGGCCAGCTTCAGGACCGCGTCACCATGGTTACCGGACAAGCCGCATCTCCGGCTGGAAAACTGTCCCCCATCCTTTTTGTATTCCTCCAATCCGTTGAGGTCAGGTCCGTCTCTGGTCCCGCCCACAACCGTTCAGGACGGCGCCACGCATTCTTTAATATGACGATATCTGCGTCCTGTTTTAAGTATTCGCCCTCCGTCAAAAAGGCGGGAACGACGAGCGTCCAGGTTCGATTCGTCTTCTACTTTTCAATCCAACTTTAGGGGCTGTGGGGAAATCACAAGGCGCCGTTGGCGTAAAAAAAAACATCAAAGGGCCCAGATTTCGACTCCATCAGTGGGGTAGAGTTACGTTCAGATATGTGACGGGTCGCCATGGTTTCCAAGTTGGCTTCACGGAAGAAAACCCGGCGTACGTTGCAGGTTTTAAACACTTAATCTCCGAACGTCTCTGCCGGGAAGTAGTCTGCCGGGAAGGTACAACGATGCGGTTTGAAAATAATTCCTGAGAGAGACGAGCGAAAGTGTGTGTGGGGGGGGGGGGAAGCAGGTGTTAATTGCTTATTTTCTACAAAAGGGCTGAGCCACAATAAGTAATTCCCGCCTGTCTTTCCTTGAGTCGAACGCGTTTGAATTGCTCGTTCCTTTTGGCAGGAGGGAAACATGCAGATCGGAAACGCCAATTTGCTCGGCGTCCAAGCTCGTCCCGAAACAGGAACAGTCACTTTGATAGACGTCTGGCCCCGGCGACGATAATTTATTCATTTTGAGGAAAAAAAAAAAAACTAAAAAGGGCGACTCTCATTTGCTGTCATTTGTTTACCAGTCCCTCCAGGATTTCGCGGGGCATTTTCCTACAAGTTGCCATTTATTTTTACTAAAATCAATAAAAAAAAACCATAACTTTTAATATATAAACCCAAAAACACTTCCTGGTTTTGTAAGATAATTCCCAACAAACACTGACATATCCATCAGTAAACCGTCTTGTACTGGAGTTGACCAGCGTCAGCGAAACGTCGGCCGTTTGGTTTTATTCACCCCCAAAGCCGGAGCTGCTGGCGTGCAGCGAGACGCCGATGGAGCTCATCACCGACTGACAGAAGAGGGGAAAAAAATATATATATTTATATTTATATATCCCTAGGCAGCTGATTTGGGGAGAAACCGTAATCAGCAAAATGTTCAGAATAAAAAAATTTAAAAAAAAAAGGAGAACAGGATCTTTTTAGGCTTTTCTAAAACCTCAGCTCGGATGTTCTGAAGTTGGGGTTCGGCTGAAAAGTGATGAGCAATAATATCTTACCTGTCGTAGACAGCTTTTTGACGCGCCCGTTGTTGCCCCGTGCCGCCGTCTCGTCGCCAAAAACATCTCCTGAATCGGGACAAATTTGAACAAAAAGGAATCAGTTTGACCCAAGACGGCAAAATATCTGATGCCCCAATTCAAAATGGCCACCGCGGCTGATCCAAGTCAGATTTTTGGCTGCGATTCGGAGAGTCGCCCGTTATTATTGACAAGGTTGTGTCTCTCGGCCCTGTCTCATTAGAATAGGGGGTCCTTTTTTTAAAAATTTTTTTTAATTTATATAGAATTTCATGGTTATTTGCGAGCACAAACAGGGACGGCAGCTAGCTGTAGCACTTCCTGTGCAGCCTGGGGCACTTCTGGCAGAAACGCCACGATGTCATTAAAAATTTGGTCCTAGCCAAGGCCCAATCACAATCAATATTTATCAAAAATGACATAAATTAATTAGTTTTAGATGTATTATGTCAAATCATCCATATAGAAATATCACTGACCTTTTCCCAGTTACAGATTATACAGAATTTAGAGCAAACAGACTTTAATGAACGCAGACAAGACGTAAAAAAATTAAATAGTAAAATAAAAATATATGTATATTTATTTTTAGTTGTGTAAGACAAATATTTTATAGTTGATGATAAGTAAAGTTGTTTCGT
>NC_051452.1:1008688-1012964 GCF_001649575.2 Kryptolebias marmoratus | reverse complement strand
TTTTGATTAATTTTGAGTGGATGTAGACCAAAGTGTTTCGTCGTGAAAACACATCTTCAGTCAGGAGCTTCCAGCTTCCAACCCTCATGAGGTTTGGATCGTGACAGAAAGAACGAGATCCTGGATCCAAGCGGCTGAAATCAGCTTCCTCATCGAAAAGAGTCAAATGAGGTGGTCTGATTAGGACGCCTCCCTTCGGAGGGTTTCCTGGCACTGAGAAATTTTTGCAAAATCGAGCGAAACCCAGCAAAATCGCAACTTTTTGCAACTTTGCCCAAAACGCCGCAACTTTAACCCAATATTTATTGTTTCTGAAGTGATTCGCCACCGTTTCTGCAGTCTAGTCTCTTCTTTGTGGGTTTGTGTAGCGTGGAAGACAAAATAACCCCAAATAACTCAGGAAGAAGACGCATGACGTCACTTCCTGTTAACATCAGAATGCCGGGAGCGTGCAGGAGCAGCGACCGAAGCCNGGACAATCCAGAAATGCTCATGAATGTCAGTTTAGAAGCTATCAAAGTTCTCAAATAAAGCACCTTTTGAGAATGTCAATGTTTGTTGGGAATTATCTTACAGAACTAGGAAGGATTTTTGGTTTAGATATTAAAAGTTATGGTTTTTTATTGATTTTAGTAAAAAAAAAATTGCAACTTTTAGGAAAATGCCCCACGAAATCCTGGGGGCATTGATTATTCCCTCCTGAGCTGAAAACATTTTCTTAGAAGAAGGGGGGGGGGACGCCAGATTTTAAACAGGAAACGTTTTCGGGGGGAAATCGGAATCTCCGATTGGGACCGACAGGATGATTTTGGCGAGCGAAGGACGAGCAGCGACCTTCAAACGCTCAAGTTTCTGACTCGAGTCAAACACGGAGCGAGCGTAATCAAGCTCTACGTACGCCGTGTGTGTGTGCGTGTGAGCTATAAAGGGAACTCCACAATAAAATAAAACAAACCAGATCACATCAAACTAGAAAAAGATGAATGTGTTCTTTGTTGCCTAATCGAAAGTGAACTTTACTGTACGTCCTAATTGGAGCAGTGTGTGTGTGTGTGTGTGTGTGTGTGTGTTTTGAGCTTCCCTGTGCTTTGACAAGAAGTTAGCAGCCCTAAACTAAACCTCAAGTCAACCGTCTGTCTGATTTTCCCATCAAAATAATGAAACATGATCGGCTTTCTCGGCGCCGTGCCAGGGAGCGTCCGGGGTCCACGACTGTCATGGCCGACTTCAAAGGCTCCGGTGGCCTCTTCTGCACTTTGCCTCGCCGGCTGGCTTGGTTGACGTTCCAGGCTCGGGGAAAAAGAAAGAAATCCCGACGATTTTTTTTTTTTTTTTCAAAGCGGGAAGACGAAGAAGCGAATCGCAGAGGAAGCTGGACTGAGTCCACGAGGTGACTCCGGGGGGGGGGTCCGTGGCGCTCGCTTCCTGCTTCGGTTCGTGACCGACAGCGAGGACGAGAGGCGCGACGACGAGCTCCGCCGCCCTCGCTCCTCGTCGCGGCGTGAAACGCGAAGCGAAGCGAGGCTCGCAGGGAACAAATCCCTTCCGAACGCGGCTGTCCTCTTCGGCAAAACATACAGATGTAAAGGAAGCCGGAATAATTAGAAACATCCTCTTTTGCAACAGAAGGGGGGGGGGGGGTAAAAACAGGATATGTGAGACACGACCATGGACACATTGGTTTAAAGTAAGACAAACAAAGCGTGCTGTAGCGCTACCGGCGTAGGTGCCATTCTCAGGCAAAGGCGTCACGTCAAAGATGGACGTCTAAGGCTTGGAGAGCCCAGACTCCTCCCCCCAAACCTCCGAGCAGGACGCCACGACCTCGCATCGGGGACAGGCAGAGGCACGTTCAGCGGGAACCAGACGAGAGTCTAATGCCCCTTTTCCACCGGCTCTAAAAGGTCCCGGCTCCACTCTATTCGGCTCGCTTTGGGCGCGTTTCCAAGGCCGGTCCCTGCTTTTTTGGTCCCTGCTTCGGAGCAGAGCCAGCCGGGTGGGCGGCGCCAGCTTAGCTCCTGTTCGCTCATTGGTCGTGGGTGTGGCCAGATGCGAGCATAAAGAGCGAACGGTAGGAGTGAGTCTGCGCTCACGCTCTCCACGGTCCCTGACACTAACAGATGTTGCGATCGCAACTATTAACGCAAAATCAAGCAAACCCCGCAAAATCGCAACTTTTTGCGCATTTGCCCAAAACACCGCAGCTTTAATGCAACTTTAACCCAATATTTATTGCTTCTTAAGCGATTCGCCACCGTTTCTGCGGTCTAGTCTCTTCTTTGTGGGTTTGTGTAGCGTGGAATACAAAATAAGCCCAAATAACTCAGGAAGAAGACACGTGACNAAATGGAGTTTATTAGACCGGGGGGGTGAGCATCTCGGCGCACTAATTTTCCCTCTTTAAAGAGTCGTTTAGTATCCATTACAACGTCGTCGAACCTCATTGACCTTCTGAACAGAGGCAGGGTTGGTCTTCAATAGCAGCACACACACACACACACACACGCCGCTCTTTAACAATGACTAACAATAGGACCAAATGGCCCGGCCGCTCGCATCCACGACAACAGACCACCAGCATCCGCCATCCATCACGGTCAGGACCCTCCCAGCGGCGACGCGGACCGCTATTTGGAGCGCCTTGCGTTTTTGTGACGGCGTCCAGGGCGGGTTGACAGGAGTTGTTGCTGCGCGGCGTTGATTTGATTTATTAATTTTTTTTTTCCACCCCTTCTTTAAAAAAAAAAAAAAAAAAAAAACGGGGCCCCTGTCGTTTCCAAATTTCAATTCCCGTGAAACGCTCGTTAGAAGCGAACCGCGAACAAAAATGGGGCGAAACAGCGCGACCCGTCAACTGACGGCCCGCTGGCCGTCCGCGGCCTCCGGCGGGGGGGGCTTTCCAGGTCAACTTCGCCTTTGCCTCTCTTCTCGTGTTTTTATTTTACCCTCAACCGTAAAAAAAAGCTTTAACTTCCTGTTTCCTACAACCAACGTGGAAATACTTGATGTAACTATTAAATGTGAGTAAAAAAAAAACGCAAACGTTCAGCTGATCGGTAACGTTTTGTGCAACTAATTCTCCGAAATTACCGGTTGCCAATTTTCCCTGACTTGCTCTTTGATTTAGCAAGAAAATAAACATATTAAACATTATTAAAATAAATAGAATATTTTACCTAACAGCTCAACTAGGCCTGAATTTGCCACTTGTTATTTTTTGGATTATTTTGTTGTACAGATTGTTTTTTAAATTTTCTTTTGCTTTGTAAATTTAAAAAAAAAAAATATATATATATATATATATATATATATATATATACATATATATGTGGATTTCTAAACGGCTTACTAATCTTCTCCATCTGTGTGGCAGTCAGATAATACAGCTTTTTGTGAACCATGACCAAAACCAGCAACTCTGTATTTTGGATCTTTGTTTTTTTTTTTTTTTTTCCCCAAATCAAATATTTTACAACAGTCGCCTTTGTTGTTTCCAGAGAAGCTTATACCCTTAAAGACTCATAAATTTAAAAAAACAATATTCTGTTTTACTTGGGGGGGGAGAAAACTCTACATCTGTGAGAAACTATTTTCAGCTGTGGATGAAAACGGTGTGACCGATTTTAAAATATTCCGCGGCGCCATTATTTGGGAAAATTCGCACAATGTGTTTGATGATTACATATTTTTTTTAAATTATTTTTCCAAACAACAAAGCTCTTTGCAGAAGAAAAATGTCATTTGAGCTTCACATACAGGTGTTAGAATACGTGTATGGTTCGTTCTTCGTTTCAAAATAAAATTGCAAAAAACAAAACAAGCGTTATTTTTTTTTTTTCCGTTTTTAAAAGGAAATTTGAAAAAACGGCAATTGCAAAAATAAAAAAGGGGTACGTTTTGGGTTTAAACCAAAGACGAGCTTTTATTTTGTTGTTAATTCAACGGGACCTTATGGCGGAACCCGAAATGAAGACCTGAACTCCTGGCACAGAACTTTTTCAGTCACCAGCAGGTGGCGGTAATGTACGCCTTCAGTTTCTTTAAAATCCACAAGAAGAAGAATAACTTTTTCAGAATCTACCAGATTAAAAATGGATCCGTTTGTCTTATTTAGAGGGAATCAACGCATTTCACTGAGAGCTGATGATCTTACCGTCAACAAGATTTCTTTCATATTCCAAGGAAGTCATTAAATCAGGACATTACCGCCACCTGCTGGTGACTGCCGGGAGTTCAGGTCTTCATTTCCGGTTGAATTAACAACAAAATAAAAGCT
>NC_051452.1:997957-1008242 GCF_001649575.2 Kryptolebias marmoratus | reverse complement strand
AAAAAAAAAATTGCAACTTTTAGGAAAATGCCCCGCGAAATCCTGGGGGCATTGATTATTCCCTCCTGAGCTGAAAACATTTTCTAAGGAGAAACTTGCCGCTCTGAAGCCGCCCGTGTCTCCTGGTCATTCGAAGGCGATTCTTCCTGCAGCTTCAGGAGAATCGACCAAAATAAATCTTTTCTCGGTTCCCACACACACTTTAATGCTTAATCTGCTGTGATTCGCTTTGACATAAAGCTCTGTTTTTAAAAGAAATAACTAAAGTTGATGATAAAGAAAATCAAGAATACGAGAAAAGTCGTGGTTCAGACTATGAAACAGTCAGACTTTTGTTTTCAGGCAACATACTTAGCTATATTTGCCCATTTTTTCCATATTTTTTGCTTTTTTCATATATATACCCTTTATAGACGTAGGGGGTGTAGAACGCCAGATCTCAAACAAGAAGCGTTTTCGGGGGGAAATCGGAATCTCCGATTGGGACCGACAGGATGACTTTGGTTTAAATATTAAAAGTTATGTTTTATTATTGATTTTTTTTTTTAAAAATCGCAACTTTTAGGAAAATCAGGCATTTTAGCCGCAACGATAACAAAAAATGCCCACGAAATCTTGGAGGGATTGAATTAGGTTTTCTGTGTACACCCCCCCCCCCCCCCCCCAAAAAAAAAGGGGGATTAGTGAATCCCAGAGTTTGAGGGTCGGGGCTCTAGATCGCTCTAGATCCGATGACCTCGCGACGCGAAGTTTCTTGCTTTTCACATAAATCTAGAAACGTACCCGACGTTAGCTTGCCGGACAGGTGCCTAAATTAGCGGCAGAGGCAACTGGATCTGTTCTTCCGGTTGGAACTTCCGAATATTTTTTTTTCTAACTGGTAGAAACATGAAATGAGAAATCGACGGGGATTTGAGATCGGGAGGGTTGATTTAAGACAAGCAAACCATTTTGTTCACCTTTTTCGGCCAAAGTAAACGAATAAACGGATCGCTTTTAAGAGTGAAAAAAGCTTGGTATTGGATGTAAAATTACAATTAAAACCCAAATTTTTAGGATATCTAGGAGCTGAATGAAACTGGAAGAAGCAAAAGCATATATCCATGTAAGTGGAAGTACATTTATATATATATATATATATATATATATATATATATATATATATATATATATATATATATATATATAGGTTACTTTTTAACCCTACGACAGCCATCCAAAAACACGCAGTCAGCGAGGGAAGGAAGCCACAAGCATGTTCACTTGTTGGTTCGTAAAGGACGGACAGATGAAGTGCTACGAACTGCAGAGTCCTGGGTGGCCCGCGGCCTGCGGCGTCGGTGCCGTTCCCTTTCATTTGGAAGTGCCTGGAATGGTGTGTGGGGGCGGACGGGCTCGGGTTTTTTTTTTTTTTTTTGCGGGTCTTCGTCCATGTGTGATGGACTGAGCACACAGCGGAATGAAAGGAAATCACAGTAACGAGGGCTGACGTTCACACACACACACACACACAGAGAGGGAAGGTACGGGGAGGAAGACAGCGTCGGAACCCCCGGACAGCTCGGATGACTGACGGGCAAACAAACGGCGGAAGACGAGACATTTATTGAACGCAAATGTACTCTTAAAAGTCCCCGTCTTTTCAATCTGGTTGCGATACGAAGGCCGGGGGGGTATCGGTTTACCGTCTCTGGGTGATGAACTGCGGCAGTTTCGAAACCTCTGGCGGAGGGTTCCGGCGCACGATGCGACTGATTATAAAGTCAAGACGGCCGGATGGCCCTGCAGGTTGAAGGAATGGTCAGCTGAGGGCGGCTGAGGCCTTCGAACAAGACAGCTGGAGGTTCGATTCCAACGATGTGTGAATGTGATCTAAAGCCCTGATTAGAACCAGGAGTGTCCAATCCTGGTCCTCAGGGCCACCATCCTGTTTTCCTTGTTCCTCAGCTCCAACACACCTGCTTCATGGTTAAATCACCTCTTCTTGTTCTGCAGAAGCCTGTTAATCACCCATTGATTCAAACCAGGTGTGTTGGAGCAGAGGAACAAGGAAAACCTGCAGGATGGCGGCCCTCCAGGACCAGAATTGGACACCCCAAGATTAGACTTTGAATGGTGCTATAAAAGTACAGTCCATTCATCGTTTAACTAGAAAAAGTGAAACTGAGGTGTCCAACTGGTAACAAACCGTTGTGCTTAAATGCTTCTGAATTCCAACCAGTAACCACGATTTTGACTTTTATCCAAAAGCATCGAAATTATTTATACAGGGTCGGCCATTTCTATGGATACACCTGAATAAAACGGGAATGGTTGGTGATATTAACTTCCTGTTTGTGGCACATTAGTATATGGGAGGAGAGGGAAACTTATCAAGATGGGTGGTAACCATGGCGGCCATTTTGGATCCAACTTTTGTTGTTTCAATGGGAAGAGGGTCATGTGACCCGTCGAACTTATTGGGAATTTCACAAGAAAAACAACAGCATGCTCAGTTTTAACGTAACTTTATTCTTTCGTGAGTTATTTACAAGTTTCTCAACGCTTATAAAATGTGTTCAAAGTGTTGGATTGTCGATGCAACCCTCTTCTCCCGTTCTTCACACACTGACAGCAACACGGCAGGAGAAATGCGAGCACAGGCTTCCAGTATCCGTAGCTTCAGGTGCTGCACATCTCGTATATTCACAGCAGAGACAATCGCCTTCAGATGACCCCAAAGATAAAAGTCTAAGGGGGCTCAGATCGGGAGACCTTGGGGGGGGGCCATTCAACTGGTCCAGGACGACCAATCCACTTTCCAGGAAGTGGAAGTGGGAGAAGAGGGTTGCATTGACAATCCAACCCAACGGGCAGTACTTTGAACACATTTTATAAGCGCTGAGAAACTTGTAAATAAATCATGAACGAATGAAGTTACGTTAAAACCGAGCACACCGTTGGTTTTCTTGTGAAATTACCAATAAGTTTGATGGGTCACATGACCCTCTTCCCATTGAAAAAAACAAAAGTTGGATCCAAAATGGCTGCCATGGTCACCACCCATCTTGAAAAGTTCCCCCCCCCTCCCATATACTAATGTGCCACAAACAGGAAGTTAATATCACCAACCATTCCCATTTTATTCAGGTGTATCCATAGAAATGGCCGACCCTGTAGATATTTTTTTTTTTCAGCCCAGTTGCAACTTTTCTCTGTTTTCTGACAACTACAGTTTAATGAGAAGCTGCAATCTGTAGAGTCAACGCGTTTATTTAAATGCTTGTTCGTATTTTAAGCAGAATACAACTTCTACGTGCTCGTAATATTTGGATTGAACAGAACGTTATGGGTATGGTACCGTATGTTGTCCGCATTTCATTTAATTGCCTGTGAGCGTAGCCTCATATCTCGTGAGCCATTGGACGGGTTTTAATGAAACTCTCAGAAAGTGATCGTTGGACGCACATCCCAATGCTCGGTCCAATTCAAGATGTCCGCCACAGGTAATCAACCTTAGCAAACACAAAATGGCTGTAACTTTAATGCCGTAACAGCTGTCAAAATGTGTGATTTTTAAATATTTCTACGATAAAAATTACTACCAGGTGATTTGTAATAAATGGGCGATGTTTTGTTGGCGACAATTACGAGTCGTTTGTTTGCATTCGCACACACGTCGGACACCCGATCGTTGGATGTAAACGGGGAGAACGGTGGAGTCAGAGACGCCGGGTCGAAAGGGCGAAGTCCTCCTTCAAGAAGAAACGGCGACTAAAAGCTGACGAGAGGCGACAGAAATCGAGCTAAAGATCAGATCGAAGACAATGCAATTTTTACTAAAACCTTGAATAAGTTTGATTACTTTAACCCCCCCCCCCCCCATAACAATCACTTAATGATGTAGAAGCTGTCTTAGAAGCATAAAAATTCAAATAAAAAGCACTGAAAAAAACGGGGTTTTCGACACCTTTTATGTCCCTAACATTTGTTTTATTAGGAGAAATCTTTCAGGTAAAACGGGCGATTTTCGCTGCCAACTGTTTTCCTTTTCGGAGGCAGAGATGAGTCCTCCTTCCACGGAGAAAGGGACCCTCTGCGTTCAGACCGCGGTAAGCGAAGCTGCAGCTGCACTGCTGGCGCCCGAAGACGCCACCGAACTCCAGGTGATAATTTGGCCTTGCGCCGGGACGAATTCATCAACAGGGTGCCGCTGAATCTGTGGCCGTCGCGATCGCGGGGTCCGGAGAGCAGCAGCAAGGGGAACGACGCTCCCCCCCCCCCCCCCCCCCCCCCNCCCCGACCCCCCCACCCCCCCACACGGACGGCAGGAGTCTGAAAGGAAACCTGAGAGCAGTCTGTGAACTCTGAGCTAATGCTGGTGTCAGCCTTTATGGTCGTTCGGGTGCATAAACTTGTAATAAACCGCTTGGGCCGGGCTCCGTCGCAGGTTCGAGTAACAGAACGGAATCGTATTTTCCCCCTTAAGGTAATTAAATGAGACATTTCTAATAAAGTCGTGAAAACAAATCTGGGACTGTTGTCTCAGAAAAAGAACCATCTTGTTGATCTATGGACCAGCCAGGGAATGGTTCACAGTACAAGAATGCGTCCCATTCCTTGATAAAAAGATATACGTAGTGAATTTAAACTAAAAAGTATTCCCTCGCCCATCCTATCCCAGACTGCTTCGACAGCCATTAGTGAAAGAATGGGTCGCTTTCAGGAGCTCAGCAGATTCCATAGGATGCTACCTGTGCAAGAAGTTCAGTCTAGTCTGTGGCAATCTGCCATTGTTGCCCGTTTCTGCTCCCTCGGATCATCTCACGGGCCGGCCTCCTAATTACTCACAGCTGCAGCAGGTTCTCGTCGTCCAGCCCCAGGGTTCTTAAGGCGGTCACCGAGAGCGGTTCTTCGCTGAAGCATCGAGTGCCTTGGGTAAACGGTCTCAGCCAGGAAACCAAAGTTAAGAGATTCTGGAAGTTACTTACCAGTAATCCTGTCTCTGCTCGTCACCTTGCCGCCCGAGAACTACTTACCTGGAAGCCTTGCCACTACTTACCTGATCCGGCGAACCTGCTGAGGATCCGAATTTTCCGTGCTTCCTCTCTGAGGCCGACCTGCTGGCTCAACAACCACCAGATTTGTGTAAATATCCACTGACGGGAACTGGAAACCACGACCGATCTCCCCTTGCAAACCGCACCTCCGAGCTCGCGCCCTACCGCCTGCCGTAAGCCTCGTAAGCCAGCTCAAAAGACTAATCATTCTGCCCTCCTTTTCAGATCCTGTTCCCCTTACCTTCCTGGCACAAAAGAAATTTTATTATTTTTTTCAACTTGTCTCCCGGGTTCTGTCCGCCTCCCGGGTATTCGCGTTTGGCTAACACCTGAAATCGTGTCGCAGTCGTGAAATTTCCTCACTACGAAGTATTCCACTGTGAGTTGTTAGTGGTTTTATAACAAAATGGAAGAGATCGGGAATGACAGCAACCTGGCCACAATGTACAACCACAGAGTGGGCTCAGCTGAGGTCACCGACGTTCTGCAGAGTCAACAGATGGACGAGTTCTTGTCTGACTGCTCTGTGCCGAGTGTAAAGTTCGGTGGAGGGAGGATCATGCTGTGGGGTTGTTTTCCAGCTGTTTAGTTCCAGAGAAAGGAACTCTTAATGCATTGTACCGAGACATTTTGGACAACTTTGTGGGAACAGTTCGGGGAATGCGTCTTCCTCTTCCAACATGACCTCCAGCGCACAAAGCAAGGTCCACAAAGACATGGATGATGGAAGAACTTGACCGGCCTGCACAGAGTCTTTTCAAAAAGTTTTTTTTTTTTACTAAATCTATCAGACCCTTAAGCATCCAGTTGCTTATGTTTGCAACAAAACCAATGCTTTTTTCTGTTTTTAAAGTCCATGTTAAAGTGTTTAAAAAAAAAATGTTGATAAATGAATTCGGCGTGTGCTGAGAAATGACGACCGCGACTTATGACCGATCCCCCCGGGGAGCACTTTAAGGGCGAGGACGGGATCTCGTCCCTTAGCGCTAAAAACCCTTTTTATAAAGTTCCACAAAAAACTAAATATTTCAACTTTCTGCCGAGACAAAATTGTAATTTAGAGACCAAAATAAAATCCAAGTCTAGTTGCAAAAAAGGAATGGTGTTGCAGTTGTTTAATTGACTTATTAGCAATATCTGTAGTCCTAAACCAAAAATATTATAGGACACAGTCCCCGCCACAGTTATTTGGTTATAAGTTTGGGAGCTAATGAGCTAAATCTAGCTTGAAAATGGCCCCTGGTTAGTCGCTATAACCTACAATGGACTCCTGCCTGAATTAAGATAAGAAAGAATGTTTTAAACTGACGAAGCACAAACAGGATTTGGCACCAGTGGCTCAGGACAGAAGGGTTTTATGTCCTGAACCCGGACAAGCCCCCGCTCCGTCAGTCTCAGCTCCACCTGCCTTGCCTACTGGTGGTGGTGGGCTTTGGGGTCCTTGGACTAAATAAAGCGCGATACAAGTGCAAGCCGTTTACCATCACCACTGAAACATGGCGGTGGAAGTATCATGTCCTTGGATATTTTCGAAATGTTCAAGGACGAGGCGTACAAGTGAACAAACGTCAAAACATCGCCGTGCTGGAGTACGGGAAGAGCTCAGGAGGTCAAAGTTAAAGTTAAAATGCTCCAAAATGGTGGAAATTGTACATTTTTTCCCATTTTAACTGTAGATTCCTCGAAAACAGTGATGACCACGAGCAATGAATATTCTTTCTCTAATGTCTTATTGCACCGTCGTGTGCGGCAGGCGAAGTTGCAGGAGATCCGGAAGACTTGGCCGCCCCGCCCCCATTCCCCCTCGTCTCAGAATCACGCCGTCTGGGACGGTTCGTCCTTTTTTTTTTTTTTTTTTTCGACCGCAGGAGCGTTGAGATAAATAAAGCAATCGAAAGGCCGGCCCTGTGTTACGCTGAACGTGAAAGAATGCAGATGTCAACATCTCAAAGTGACCACAAATTGGCAGTTGTGACACCGCTGAGGTTTCGGCTCCTACCCCACCCCCCCACCCCCTTCAAACCTCCTCCTCCTCTTCCTCCTCTTCCTTCTACGCCCGGGACCCTTCACTCACTAAATTCACGAGAAAAATAAAAAACAAAGCAACAAACAGTTGCGTTCACGTTAGATTTTAGATTTTGACGACAGCAATCTACTTTGATCCCGAGCAGCCATTTTCTTGTCAATCCCTCGGATTACGTAAAAACCTACCTGCAGCAGGTAAGATATTAATTGTTCATAATACCCTCCCCCCCCACACACACACACACAAAACTCCACTTCAAATAAATCTGAACAACGGCTATAATGGAAAAAAAAAAAAAAAAGAGTCTGGACAAGGATAAAAACCGGGGAAGCCCGACAAGAGGATGAGCCGCCCCATCTCACAAGGGCTGTTTGGATTTGACATAAGTTAAGACAAAAAAAAAAAAATTTTAAACGCCTCTGGTCATGGAGGAATTTGGCAAAGAGAATCTGCTGTGGAGGGGAGAGAAAAGAAAATGTCAAGGGCTGAAATAAGACGGTGTGGCGTGTTTTGACACTCTGTCAAACACTAAGGACTCTGACAAGTTGTGGGTTTGTAAGTCAGCGAGGGACTACGGAGAAAAAAAAAGATGGTGATGAAAACATGATGGGGGGGTAGAGAATTAAAGACTAGGAAGCCAAAACCGTAAGGAAAAAAAACAGGATTTATTAATAAAAAAGTGGTTTAGTTTGAAAGGACACTAAATGCTTTATTAAAGCCTTCTAAAAAAACCTGCCTGTGCATCATTTATTTTAAAAATAAAAATCACTCCAGTGTTTGTAAAACAAAGCACCGCTGCGTTTTTTGCTGACTCACCGGTGATGATGATGACGATGAAGATGATCAACGCACAGTAGTGGTATCATGACGTTGGACCGTGGATTCTCAGGGGAGGCGGGACCTGCGTCTGCGCTCTGGTGAAACAGGAAATGAGCTAAATCAGCCATTTTTACAGTAAAAGGAAAGAAAAAATGACACAAGGCTATTTTTATCTTACTTTTAAGCTAGCTCTTTGCTACTTTTACCTTACCTTTAAGCTAGCCTTTTGCTACTTTTACCTTACTTTTAAGCTAGCCTTTAAGCCTATCGTTTTATTTTCTTGTATTTATCCGCCGCACCTTTAAAGGCCGCTCCGTGAAAACACTGTCTGATAACGAACCGGTCCGTGTTGTTTGTTGTCGTCGTTTCCCTTTTTTTTTTAGCTCTTCACTGCCTTCCCGTGACCTCTCTCTGTCTGTCTGAATGGTTAAAAACATAAAAGCCGGCCTACAGGCTTCAGCTTCCCGATCCGCGTCGGGTTTCTTGCCGCGTCACCGTTCCGGACAGCTCGCACGACAGAAACATAACTCGAGTGGACGCATTCCTGAAACTCTAATGACTCAATCGGCTTCAAACGGGCGGGTTGGGGCGGTGGCGGCGGCGGTATTGGGAGGGGGGGGGGGGGGGGGGGGGGATATAAAGGGCGAGGACCTCGTTCCAATAAACAAGCAGGCATTAGGCATCAGCATGCAGGCTCCGCCCCCCCACCAGAATGAAGGTTTAACGAGGGAGACATGGGCAGGAGAGTGAGTGAGATGACGGCTGTAATGTCAGAGGCAGCCTGTCCCACATGGTTTCCATAAATGTGTGTGTGTGTGTGTGTGTGTGTGTATGTGTGCGTTCGTCTCCCCCTCCCGATGTGTTTTCGTTTCCTACATTAGCTGGATGTGATTTAAACCCGTCCTCCAGGACGGGCTGAGCTCCGGAGGCTTCGGGGGTGCCTCTGTTGTCGATACTTTAGACGCCACACACACACACATTTAATGCCACCAAAACAGCAACACACACACACACACAATCAACAGTGGAGTACGTCTTGATCGCGCTGTCAGAGATCTGCGACACCACCCTCGTCTCCCTTCCCAACTCCATATTTCACTCTCGCCCAACACACACACACACACACACACACACACACATATTTATCCACAAACACGCACCATTTCTGCAGAGCAGCTCTGAGCAGGGCCACATGTTCCAGTGATCTGTCCCCGCTGCCGATCCGCGTGAAATCAGAGACACACACACACACACACACACACGCACGCACACACACACACACGTCACTAACAAGCTGTGAACAAACAAACGGCTCCGACTTCTGTTGAAAACTTTGGAGGTAAGAAGCCGCTTTAAAGAGGAAACAATAAAAAAAACCAACAAAGGACGTCTTTAAAACAAAGCGGTCTTCGCGCGTCTGTTAGCAAAATATCTCCAGAACCGCTCGACGGATCTTGACGCGACTTTCCGGCGGGAATCACTGGACGTGCAGCTACAGCTGATCAACATCCGGAGCCGACCCACTTCAGCCCGGCCACCGCAGCCAACACACCTTCAAAAACACAAAAATGCCTTTAACTCACTCATTTTGGCAGGTATTGAGCTAAAATTTGAGATGGTAGTAGCTGAGAGTCATCTTCAACACATACTATGAGGGCTAAGATCTCATTACATCACAAGAGATCCTGCATGATGGTGTTTTTAGGATTTGGTAAAAAAAATCGTATTTTTCTTCATTTTCTTGGTATAAAACTTTGACATTAATGTTGGCGGGTGACGTGCGTTCCTTGGCTTTTAATTTGCATAATGCAGGTGTATTTATGAGACAACGGCACGATGTACGGAGCTAATTATCAACACCGTCCACCAATAATCTGCTGAAATATAGCCGAAGCCTCGGATATATATTAATACAGCCGTTTATTAATCCCTCCAGGATTTCAAGGGTAATTTTTGTGATTGTCGCGGCTAAAATGCCTGATTTCGCGGGGCATTTTCCTAAAAGTTGCCTTTTTTTTACTAAAATCAATAAACAACCATAACTTTTAAAATCTAAAACAAAAATACTTCCTAGTTCTGTAAGATAATTCCCAACAAACATTGACATTCTCAAAAGCTGCTTTATTTGAGAACTTTGAGAGCTTCTAAACTGACATTCATGAGCATTTCTGGATTGTCCCTGGTCTGCAGCTCTCCTCACATGTTTTGCAGACACAAAGTGTTTGTCGATGCGTTTATGTTCCATGAGTACACTGCAGGACGTGCAAAACAGCTGCAGCTGGGGAGGAAACTGGTTTGCTGAAATCTTTGTGGGCAAATGTGAAGCATTAGCGCACATTTTGGCTTCGGTCGCTGCTCCTGCACGCTCCCGGCATTCTGATGTTAACAGGAAGTGACGTCA
>NC_051452.1:996597-997623 GCF_001649575.2 Kryptolebias marmoratus | reverse complement strand
GGGGGGGGGGGCTACACGGGTTCGGACTGCCGCTGCTTTTCAGGCGACCCCAGACAAATTCATGTCGTGAAAGGCCTCCTTCGGCTCCGACCTCTAGCCCCCGCCGCGGTTCAAGATGAGAGAACCCCCCCTCGGATCCATCAGTTCATTAGGAAGCCGAGATTCCGAAACGATGGGGAGACATTTATGTGCGCCCGTCTCGGGGTCCTACGCTGCGTGTCACTTTGCGCTGACCTACGGCTGCTTGAGAGGACCCCCCCACCCCCCCACCCTCTTTTTCCACCCCATAATTAAGTGAATTATCTCGCCGGGGGACAGCGCCGCACATTCTCTCGCTGGCGAGGGCAGAGGGCTGCTGTCTTCCGAAGGAGACAAAATGGCCCCTCTGTACGCCGATAATGAGGCAGGGCCTGACAGGTGGGCCCTGATTAGGAAGGAAGGGTCCCACACACACACACGCTGTCCGTCCTGCCGCGGCAAACACACTCATCAGAAAACGGAGGCCGTCCCCGGAGAGGGAGAGCATGTTTGACATCGTTAATTGGCTTTTTCAGCGCAAGGAGTCGGGGAGATGAAAAGCTTTATCAAGCTAAAATAATTAATTTTGCCCTCGCCGCGCCGGATTCGCTGACACTTCACTTCTAGCACGAAACGAAGAAGAGGAAAATTGACTACTTTCCCGGCCCGCCCCCCTCCCGTCCCTTGCTCCGATTTCATTCAATCCCCCCTATTAGCTTTTTTTTTTTTGTAGCTCATACTCGAGGAGACATATTAATGGAGGTAATGTACGTTTTTTTTTTCTTCTTCTTCTTCTAAAACACAATTAAAAAGGAGATTTAATTAACTTGAACCTATATGGAGGTTAGCTTTATCTCAGCCGCTCACAAAAGGCATATATTAGCGGGGCCACAATGTGTGCCCGGTCCACCGTACGTATTATTTCCAATTTGTGTCGAAATTGCCCGAGAAAAGAGAAAATTACAGGGGGGGGGGATTCATAACGCGCCGTGAAAAAAGGGGGGGAAT
>NC_051452.1:995003-996482 GCF_001649575.2 Kryptolebias marmoratus | reverse complement strand
AGTTCGAGCCGCGTCCGAAACTTCGGGGAGCCGGACGGGTGAAACTGCCGAGGTGAGGCTCTGCCCCCGATCCGGTCCTTTACGGTTCCGAACCCCTCGGATCGTCGCTGGGTGGCCGCGGGCACCGGCTCCAAACAGTGATGGGATTTCTTTGGAGTGAACTGAATCACTAGAATCGGTTCTTTAAAATGATTCGTTCAAAAGATTAATTTACTGACTCCTTCAGTTCACAGAGTTTATTAGTTAGTTGAGTTTATTTCTTGTGTGCCGTACACCAGAGGTCCCGATTTAGAGTATTTCCGGGTTTGTTTATTTTATTTTCGGATTCTGAACGACATTTATTTTGAAAAAACGGACCGGATTCTCTCCACTCCATCCGTCTATGACTCCCTCTTGATGCGTGTCATCGAGTTCTCCATTGAAACGGCTAACAAGCCATCGACAAAATGCATTTGTTTGACTTTGAAACGGGGAGAAAATACAGAAAAAGAAAACGTACATTAAAGCAGACTCCGTTACTCTCAAGTCGGATATCTGACATCGTTTCTTGGCTGCGTGTTCATCAATCGGTCCCGTTCGATGCTCCCTGTCGCCCTTTTCATTACTGAGAAATGAAAACCCTAATTTCCTTGGATTCAAAGGAACTGTCGCTGGCCTTGAGTTTGACACATAGGGTACAGGAACATCTGTGCCGACTATGGGCTGGAAGTCCTACAGTCAGAGTGGGAGACGGCGGGGCTGAGATACTGGTGGGACTTCCAGATCCAGGCTAACCAACCGGACGTGGTGGTGATAGATACAGCAGTCCCAGGAGACTCTAACATCAGGAAGAAGTAAAGGCCTCAGTGGTGCCACTGGTCATCTGAGCACTTGGTCAGTCCCTTCAGGATTTCGCGGCATTTTTTGTGATTGTCGCGGCTAAAATGCCTGATTTCGCGGGGCATTTTCCTAAAAGTTGCGATTTTTTTTTACTAAAATCAATAAACAACCATAACTTTTAATATATAAACCAAAAATACTTCCTAGTTTTGTAAGATAATTCCCAACAAACATTGACATTTTCAAAAGGTGCTTTATTTGAGAACTTTGATAGCTTCTAAACTGACATTCATGAGCATTTCTGGATTGTCCCTGGTCTGCAGCTCTCCTCACATGTTTTGCAGACACAAAGTGTTTGTCGATGCGTTTATGTTCCTTGATTACACTGCAGGACGTGCAAAACAGCTGCAGCTGGGGAGGAAACTGGTTTGCATCCGTAGTAAAGTTAGTTTGAAGTTGGATGTTGGATATTCGCGCCCCGCGGAGTTAGCGGCGTTGCTAGCTTACGACTGACCTGAAACAGGAACGCTAATGTCGGCCAGCCGTTCTCTGCCGGCCCCTTCTCTCACGCGCGGCGGTTCACTTAGGGGACGGCTGGCCGACATTAGCGTTCCTGTTTCAGGTCAGCCGTGAGCTCGACGCTGCTAACTCCGCGGAGCG
>NC_051452.1:990419-994879 GCF_001649575.2 Kryptolebias marmoratus | reverse complement strand
GTCGCTGCTCCTGCACGCTCCCGGCATTCTGACGTTAACAGGAAGTGACGTCACGTGTCTTCTTCCTGAGTTATTTGGGCTTATTTTGTATTTCGNCGCTACACAAACCCACAAAGAAGAGACTAGACCGCAGAAACGGTGGCGAATCGCTTCAGAAACAATAAATATTGGGTTAAAGTTGCGGGAAAGTTGCGGCGTTTTGGGCAAAGTCGCAAAAAGTTGCTGATTTTGCGGGGTTGGCTCGATTTTGCGTTAATAGCCGCGATCGCGAAATCCTGGAGGGTCTTCCCCCAAACTGGAAGAGCGTCTCCAACAGATCCCAGGAACAACCTCAGAGATCTCTGTCCAGAAGAAGCGCAGTCTTAGGAACAGCTAAGATATCGCAAACTCCCGGGACTCTGGTAGAGGACCCGGAACCAGAACATTTTCAGTTTGTTTTCTTAACTCAGGGGAGTCCAATCCTGGTCCCGGAGGACCACCGTCCTGCAGGTTTTAGTTGTTTCTCCGCTCTTCAGCAGGTCTTCGAGTTCTGACCCACCCGTTCAAATCAGGCGAGTAAAGCGGAACCAGCTATGTGGAAAAACCGGGCGAGCTGCGTATTTTTTTATTATTTATTTAGATATACTGTAATTTTAGGACAAATTAAAATGAGACAACCGTTCCCAGATTTAGTAAAGTTGGTTTTTTATTTGAATTTTTCATTTTGCTTCTCCATTCTTTAATACTTCCAACCCACCGCAGCGTTAATAAGAATCCTTCCTGGTCTTGTAAGGATTCTCCGCCAAATAATAAAAAAATAAAAGATTTAAATATTAATAATAATAATAATAATAATAATAGAGTTAATTCCGAAGCCGAGCACGCCTACACGCAAAATAATGATCCTCGCGGTTCTCTGCGGGCCGTCTGGTGGGAGAACCGGGGAGGGTTCTGCTTCACCTCCCATGCGAGGAGGCTACATATTAAACCAAATTTATGGGCGCTTCATACGTGTTTCCCCTTCTTTTCTTTCGTTTTTTTTCCTTTTTTTAAACCCCCCAGCACATCTTAAGGCTACAGCCTCGCCTCAGCAGCTCACACGTATATATATATATATATATATATATATATATATATATATTTAAGTTTCCAACAATAAGACAAGTCGAACCGCTTGGGTTCTGCCACCTACATGATTAATAACAGCTAATTTCGTAAACATCATACGTCCGTTTAGCCCAATATTGTTTGATTAAAGTCCATCAATTATTCATGGCGAGATCGGAGGAACACGAACAGCGTGTAGAAAAGTCCCGTCGCCATCAGCCCCTCCGGTAAACGTAACGTGACTTCTCAATAAAACAAACGGAAGTTATTTACTGCCGCCGGTTTATTACTCCGACGGCACGCAGCGGTTTTAATTAAGACTAATTGTTTTCGGGTTCTTTTTCTTTGTAGGCGCACGAGGACGAAATAAGGCGGAGGACGGGGAGGGGGGGGGGCTAATTAAATAAAATGCCGGCGACATCTCCCAAAAGGGGGACGCGGCGGGACGGTGTGTCCAAGTTACGCTTCGCCGTGCGTCGAAGTTTCAAACGAGTCAGCGAGCTTCGCCGCGCGCCGGAGGAAGTTTGATTGTAGAGAATTGTTGGTGAAGTGGATAAATAAATTTAAAAAAGCTGCAAAGATTACATAATCCCTAATTACGCTTCCTGCAAGGATTCGAAGTGGAGAAGACGCCTCGAGTCCCTTTTTTCTTTCAAGCGTTGTTCCTCGGAACTCACCGGGGATTCAAGACATCGTCGGAAGACTTCCTGACGAAGTTCCCAAACCTTGAGGCTCACGGCGGCGAAGGGCCCGAGCGGGCGCACCCCCATTCACCTTTTTTTTTCTGCTCCGATCCCTCTGACGCGTTATTAAACGGCGCCCGGCGTGTGGTGAACACTTGCCGCGACGTCGGACGATGTTCGGTGCGAGGGCATCAAAATGAAATATCGTCGCAGCTCACGATCTGGGTTCGGTTAAAGAGTTGTTACAGATGCGGACGGCTGTGGGCATTGTGGCGGTTCTGTCCCGATGTGTCCTTGGTCCTGGTGTCCTCAAGGAGCCCCCGGCAGGTGAGCCTCGCCGGCCGAGCTCTGGAGGCGCAGGTTGGTCTTGAAGTCCTGGGCGATCTACCGGACCGGGCGCTGGAAGGCCAGCTCGGTGGACTTCTGGTCGCGGCGGATCTCCCCGGGCCTGTAGCGGTGAGGCAACTTCTGTCCGCCGGCACTCTTGTAGGCGGCTTTGGTGGCGAGCTGCTTTCCTGGGCGCTCTACCTCCGGTGGATTTTTCTTGGTTCAAGGTTCTTCACGATTAACACTTGTTGTTCTGGTTACGCATCGGAACAAAATGTCCAAAAGTAAAAAAGGTTTCCGTACAACTCCTTCCAGCTGCGCAGCATCCGATACCAGAGGAAGTAACCGTCAAAAAAAAAAGAGGAATAAAGTTTTCCAACATGCAGCCACCTGGAGCGGCTCCGATTCTAGAGGATGGCATTAAAACAAAAGTTTTCGGAAAAGATCTTTCAAAGTGGCGTTTGGCGGGAGCAATTCGTACCGCACCTGTTCTAGATCAGGGCACGCCAATCCAGGAAATGAATGCAGGTGTGTTCAGATGCTAATTTTGGCATTTTAGCATTGAAAGTGGCGCTCTAGTGCAGCTCGGCGCTCGTTTGAAACGCCTTGTTCCGAGGTTCCTAGCTCTTTGAATGACATCAGCTTAGAGAAACAAAGAGTTCCATCCGGACCTGACCGACGAGCTAACGGCTAGTCCGGGAGTGGCCAAGACCAAAGCGAATAGGGGTTTAAAAACAGCTGCAGGCTCAGAAATGTCGTAGCGGTTCACACGAACTCCATTTACAAATCCTTGACATCGTCATTAGATTATTCCGAGGCAGACGTGCTACAGCTAGCTGCCGCCGCTGCATTTAGCACTTGCAAATCACTACATAAATACCCGCTTGATGCAAAAGTGTTGGCGAGCTAAAAGTTACGAAAACGCTAATAACCGCTTTGAAAGGTTTAAAATCAGAGCTGGTTTAAGACGGCCGCGCTCTGACTAGCCACTGGCTCGTCCATCTGGTCGGAAGCGAACATGTTTTTGTCGAACTGAGGCAACTTATGAAGCTATCTGCAGCAGGTGAGATGTTGTTTCTCGAGGAGTCTGCTTCTGGATTTGCTCAAAAACTTTGTGGGTGAAAACCGGCAGATAAGTCTATAAATATCCCAAAATACTAATGAGCCATCCATTATGCTGTCTCTTTTATCAATTAATGACTTGTATTTCAAATCTCAGCAACAATTATGGTGCAAATATATCACAAAAACAAGGTTTTTTAATGTAAGTTGATATCTGGAGATTATCTAAGGACCCCTATTTGGTGTCGGGTGACCCACACTGGGGTCCCGACCCCCAACTTTGGGAATCACTCGTATGTTTATATACCAGGAAAATAGATTCGCTGAACATAAAGTCTGGAAACAAACCATAGTATTTAGATTTAATAGACCTCAGCTCTTCTTTTGAGTTGCAACTCCTCAAAATACGCGAACGATCCGAAATGATTTTATTCGGCTTTTTAGGCTCCGGAGCAAATAAACGAATCCGAACGTCACGTCTTTGCCGGGGAAAATGGAGAGGCCGCGGCCCGTGCAGCGGTTTGCTAATTGAAAGCGAGGAAATAATTACTGTCTTAAGAGTGATGGAGGAGACGCCGGGGAGGGAGGGGACCGCCGGGACGGAGAACTGGTAGTCCGCTGGGAGTTTCCTCTATTGTCCCGAAACTTGCACCTTTTTCTCCGTTTTCCGAGGGGGCTCGGTTTTGGATAGCCCGGATCGGAAGGGGTTCTTAGTTCTTGTTTAGACAAACCGCCGCCCCTGAACTAACACCCGGCAGGCCGCGCACAAACGGCGACGGACCAGCGTTGTCCGAGGAACAGTTGGGCCCGCCGGCCGTCCTCATCGGCGGATTTCAATTGGCTGTGCGGCCTAGCATGGAGACCTTAATCTCTCCGCAGACCGTTACTTACATTTATTCCTCTCCCCCCCTCCGCGAGCACAAAGGGGCCAGGTCCGGAGCGTGTTTACGGCGTCTAACAAATCCGCCCGCTTCCACTCAGGTTAGGTATCCTTACCCCCGACCAGGAAGTCTTGTTTCCTTTCTTTATTTTTTTATTTTTATTTTTATTTTTTTTAAGTAAACCAGCTACTGAAAGGCTTTAAGATAATCTGCCGAAGAGCACTTTCTAGCGGCGCGTTCGGAGCACAGCAGGAGCAGCCTGCCGCTGGTTCACCGGAGACACCGGTAGTTTCCCCACACACACACACAAGAGCAACCAACGCTGACTCAGGCTCCAAACTGCCTTCTTTTGTTTCCGTCGTAAAGATGACAAATTTCCCTCCTGTTCTGGCGAATCCGCTCGCCATAAAAAAAAAAAAAA
>NC_051452.1:979760-988834 GCF_001649575.2 Kryptolebias marmoratus | reverse complement strand
TTTTTTTTTTAACTGCAATGGTTAAAACAAAGACAAGCTTTTATTTTGTTGTTAATTCAACGGGACCTTATGGCGGAACCGGATATGAAGACCTGAACTCCCGGCAGTCACCAGCAGGTGGCGGTAATGTACGCCTTCAGTTTCTTTAAAATCCACAAGAAGAAAAAGAACTTCTTCAGAATCTACCAGTTTAAAAATGGATCCGTTTGTCTTATTTAGAGGGAATCAACGCATTTCACTGAGAGCTGATGATCTTACCGTCAACAAGATTTCTTTCATATTCCAAGGAAGTCATTAAATCAGGACATTACCGCCACCTGCTGGTGACTGCCGGGAGTTCAGGTCTTCATTTCCGGTTGAATTAACAACAAAATAAAAGCTCATCTTTGGTTTAACCATTGCAGTTAAAAAAAAACATGCTTGTTTTGTTTTTTGCAATTTTATTTTGAAACGAAAAAAAACAAAGAACGAACCGTACACGGATTTGTAAACTTGCATACGATCCATTACCTCAAACATACCATTAGATCATCTAAATTTTGACCAAAAAAAAAACAAAAAACCCTAGTTTGACCCAGTTTCCTCTCGGTCCAGCCGTCCAGGCCTCAGCCAATCAGTGGGACCGTCGAACCCGAGGGACCCGACCGCCACCAGCTGACCGACCAAGCGGCCTGCTCAAAAGGCGCAATTAGAGGGTCTTTGTTTCACCCCGAGTGGCCCCCCTTTGTGCTTTAATGTCGCCTGGCACTGGAGGGGAACATCATCAGTCACTTTGGTGAATGCTTTGAATCCGAAAAGACACACACACACACACACACACAGGTTGGACGGTTGTAGCCCTGTCAGAGGTTGGATCTAACAGGTTCGGAAACAGACCCAATGACGGTTTATCAACAAATTTGCGGCTTCTTTACGCAATCCGTCGCACCCGCGTTTCCGAATAAGGTGAAGTAAAAAAACGAGACGCCGGGGGGGCTAATAGTCGCTCACTGCAGCCGTGGTTACCGACCGCAAAAAAAAAGTACACAAGGCTGCGGCTTTATGGTCCGCCAGAGAAAAACCTGAGGGAGGCCGCTGGCGAGAGGAAGACATCAGCCGAGGGCGGTAACAAGGAGACACAGACGACAATATTTGTTTTTTTTTGCGAGCTTAAAGCGAGCGAGCAGATCTTCTATGAACGAGGACAACATCAAGTTGAAGAAATAGTTTAAATCCGACTGGGCGGACGAGCTAGCAGCTAGCTAACGACAGCAAGCAGCTGGTCGTCGCACTTCGGCTACATCCTGGCAGAAACGTAAGATTTCCATCGGGATGACAGTTTAACGTGAAATTAAAAGCGTTTTTAAGGGTTTATAAAATGAACCGATTTGAAATGAAGGAAATGGACGTTTGAGCTTCCTGTTGCTCGGGAATTAAACGGTAGATGAGGATATCGTCTGGTAAAAAGTTCCCATTTTCTGTCATAAAATGCTACAGATCTTTTATTTCGCCAGGGAACATTCAAGCTCAGTTTTTGGGGGTTTGGTTCGGACGCTTTCTGGTTTTGCCGCGTCGTTAGTCGACGGTCTCGGTGTTCAAACGGTCGCCTTTAAGGTTTGCCTTCAAAATAAGCGCCCGACGCATCTTAAACCAGCTCAGTGAGTGACTCCTGACGAAGCTAAAGGGTATTTTTAGGAAATAGTCGGGATTGGGAATGGGCGGTGATACTAGTTAGTATTAAATATTTGAAAAAGTTATTTTCGGTTACCGTCACAACCATCGTTTTTTTGACGCTCCAGATTTTTATACAATGGTAGTCCGAATCTTTTCTGCTGTCCTGCTTTTTAATCAACATTTAGAGCCTTACGAGCTGAAGCTAGTAAATTATTACCTGGTTAGCAGCCTCAGTAGATAATCTGAAGCTAACTCTTGTAGCTTGCTGCAAACGTTTCCATAAAAACAGCATTTCCTTGAAAAGAGAGACAGGAAGTGTTGCTTCTCTGGTAGAGGACTCACGACAGAGACAATTGGAGTTGTAAGGCGGCAGAAATCCGCTTTGGTCTACCCGTTAGCTCATCGATTCAGTCAGAGTTGAACTATTTGTTCAAACCGAGGTCGTTCGAATAGCCTCAACAGCTCTAACGATAATCGTTTAAAGCCTTACCTCAAAAGACCCGAGCTGTTGCTTTAAAGTCTATAGGTGAAAAATGATGTCCCCCCTCCTGCCAAGCTTCTGTGTTTGTTTCCAGGCTTTGATTTAAGGCGTCGCTTTCACAAGTATGTATGACGAACGTTTCTCAGATTTTTCCTTTTTTTCGCGAATGCTCCGAAAGGTCGGCTCGTATCCGTCCTGCATCAAGTCCGGAGCTCCTTCTTTTACTTTTCCGTTCTCAAATTAGTCTCCCCGGAAGATCCGAGAATCCGTTTCTTTTTTGTTTCAAAATAAAATTGCAAAAACAAAAACAAGCATGTTTTTTTTGTTTGTTTGTTTTTAAAAGGAAATTAGAAAAACAGCAATTGCAAAAATAAAAAAAGGGGTACATTTTGGGTTTAAACCAAAGATGAGCTTTTATTTTGTTGTTAATTCAACGGGACCTTATGGCGGAACCGGAAATGAAGACCTGAACTCCTGGCACGTAACTTTTTCAGTCACCAGCAGGTGGCGGTAATGTACACCTTCAGTTTCTCACCGACCGCCGTTAAAGTCCACAAGAAGAAGAAGACCTTTTTTAGTTAGCGCTTCAGAATCTACCAGTTCAAAAATGGATCCGTTTGTCTTATTTTGAAGGAATCGACGCATTTCACTGAGAGCTGATGATCTTACCGTCAACAAGATTTCTTTCATATTCCAAGTAAGTCATTAAATCAGGACATTACCGCCACCTGCTGGTGACTGCCGGGAGTTCAGGTCTTCATTTCCGGTTCCGTCGCCATAAGGTCCCGTTGAATTAACGACAAAATAAAAGCTCGTCTTCGGTTTAAAAACCCAAAACGTACCCCTTTTTTATTTTTGCAATTGCCGTTTTTCTAATTTCGTTTTAAAAACAAAAAAAAACAAAAAAACAACACATGCTTGTTTTGTTTTTGTAATTTTATTTTGAAACGAAAAAAAACCCAAAGAACCAAACCGTACACGGATTTCCGAGCGACCCTCGCGATTTCGGCGGCGCTCTACGATCCGGACAGTCGGCCGTTTTCCGTATCGGACGTCAACAAACGTCAGACCAGAACAGCCATAAATAAACCCTCTGCGCCCGCCTGGACCCCCGACAGTCAGTCCACCGCCGTTTTAGGCCTGGATTCGGACACGGTTGACATCATTTGATTCGGGTTATTGATGGTGGCGAGTGGCGCCAATGCAAACAGCCTGTCCCAGTTAGCCAGAGACTCGCCTACTGCGATTAACCGAATAAGGCCAAATTTTAAATTGACGCAATTATTTAACGAACACAAATGCCTCACAAGGACCAGTCGCATGCTGACTTACTGGATATACCTTTCAGACAAGGATCCTCGACGGCTAAGTGACATAAAAGCCTCCACAGGCTTCTGAATACAGGTTTCTAATTTTATGATTCGCTGGTGTCTGTATTATGGCCACACACACACACACACACATAACAGCCATACTGAAGGATCCGCAGAACTCACAACGTGCCATTAAGCAAAAGACACGGATTGCAGTTTCCAGAAAGGATTATCAAAGCAAATCGAGCCCTTTGCCAAGACTCAAACCTGAGCCGAGAAACAGAGCAGCACCGTAAATCACCGGGGGGGGGGACCTTTTATTTTCTTCCTGGTACTGGTCTTCATATCTTACTAGGACATGCTGTTTTTCTCTCAAGATGGAGGCAGAGACTTGGAAGAGGAGAAGAAAGGGTGTGTGTGTGTGGTGGGGGAAGTTTGGGGGGGGGTAGAGGGAGGAAAATAAGAGGTGGAGGCCAAGGCGGCGCGAGCGGGACAGTGACATTCACGCGTTGCGACGTGGCGACGCTGACAAGGTGTCCTCCCCGCCGCTCGGCCAAGCTGTTATCGCAGTCGGCCCCCCGTTTCCAGGTCGCAACCCTCAGCAGCACCGGTATTATTGGGTCGCGGCTTGGTGCCCACAACCCTGGGCCCAGTGTGGGCCGGCGCTGCCATTGTCCGACGGTGAAGCGTGGCTTTGAGATACTGAACACACACACACACGCTGATCCGCCCTGGCAACCTCCCTAGCAACCATCTGGCCCCCGCTTTGCCATGCTCGGGCTCGGGCAGAGCTCGCAACGGGCATGCCTTGACACGTCTGAGGTAATGGGACAAAAACGGAGGACGGCACGAGAGGACAAAGGACTCGCAAATGAAAGGGCGCAGCCGACAGAGGCAGAGGGGACGGCGGAGAAAGGAAGACGGATTCCATGAGCGCTAGGCCTCGAAAAATCCAAAACCTAATCCAATGTTCTTCTTTGTCCTTCAAAAGTCCTGACATATAATCCGGAGCGAGGTTTCGACTGTGCCGAATTTATATTTCAAAGTCTAGAGATAAGTGGTCTTGAGTTAAGTGATTGCGGCTGAGTTTGTCTTAATTTTTATGAAGCAAGTAATAATTTAGACTATTCATTTATCTCGTCATTGTGTTGCCGCCTATTAGCATTACAAGCAACAACAAACCCGTGACAAGAGAATATGTCAAGTGATGACAAAGACTACAGGTTTGACTATGTGAGGGTTTTCTTTTAAGGAAATTCCAGACTACCAGACCTCTGAACGACCTGATTTTGGAGTTGAACTTAATTTTTTATATTTTTTTGGGGACTTGGCCAGTTGTTTGCAACGCGATATCTGCTTGGAACAGTCCAGAGCGTTGACGCCCCCCGAGGTCAGCCTGTCACCGCGAAGAAAGAGCCTGAAGAGTGACACTTTGCTTCCTAGCGCTATAGCTGATAGGGGGGGGGGTCCCGATGTGACGCGATATCACAAGTAGATGCATCTTCCGCTGTCGAATGCGCCGACCTTATCAACGCCGTGCCCAAAAGGCCCCCCTGAAAAGCGGGGAAGCGATGACCTCACGCCTTCCCGGTCCTCCTTCGTGATGGAGCCCCTTTTGATTCCAACTGAATTTTGCGGCGGTTGTCGCCGAGCTTTTCGGAACATCTGCCTTCACAAAAGGACCTTTGAAAAGGTGTTGACTCTAAACCTGCCACGTTGAGTCAGAGAGAGCGTCAAGAAGCCGTGACTCTAGAGTTTGACGTTCTTTTTTTAAATTTTCTTCCCAAGAAGCATGTTTAAAAAAAAAAAAGGGAAATACCAGTTGACATGGAGGCTCGGGAAGAGTAAAAACTGAGGGCAAATCCTTCCAACTCTGTAGTCGTCTACCAACCCCGACCTCCCCCCCCCGCACACACACGCTCTTTTTCTTTCAGTCTTGCATTTTTAAAGAGCCGAGAGGCCGTGGCAAAAGCGAATGAACCATGACCGCAGGCAGATGCTCCCCGCGTCCCCGTTTCTCATCGCAACCCATCCCGCTTTACACCCTCCATTTCCCACAACTAACTTAACTGCTGCCGCTCCGACGGGTCACGTGGCGCCCTTCGCCTGTTTTTCGGGGTGGGTTTTTAGGCATCTGACCGCAACCGGAAGACTTTTATTGGGTATACTTGAGGGGAAAAGGTTTCCTACAATGATTCCAACACCGTAAAGATGAAACGTACCTACAAACCTCTCTTTTTCCTTCCCGAATCTGAGCCGTTTCCTAGTAACTTAATTATACTTCTTCGCGAACTCCTTGGGAGTAAAGGCCATTTGTTAATTTTGCCTGATTCCCTCTGGGCTCTTGAAAGTCAAATGAGCACAGATGGGACGATTTCGGCCTTTTGGAACAGCTCGTTCGGCTGATTTGGATTCCTAATCACTCTTTCACACTCTACATATCAAGTATTACGCCGTGAAAGTTTACTGGAAACACAGCGACTGTGGGCCAACGCAGCCGAAAAACTATCTGCCGGGGTACAAGTACCGCAACAGCTTCGAGTAATACTGATTTAAAAGGAAAGGAGAATGTTTTTATGTCTATGTTTATGACATTGAGTGTTAAATTTAATTAAACTAACTGATAAATCTGATTACTGTGGAGAGCAGTTGGGTAATATTTTAAAAAGTAAAGGATAAAACCCTTAAATCCTAATGACAAATATTAAATTTAATGGATGGTTTGGGGTTTTTTTGGGGGGTTGTTGTTGTTGTTTTTTCTACTAATTTTCCAACTTATCCTTTGGGTTGGTCTTGATTAGGGTTGTAAAAGAGGCGGACGATTTCTGGAATACTTGGAGAAACTTTCCGTAGGGCTAATGGGAGTTTATGGGCAGCATGATTATGAATATGGAAATTGGGGGGGGGGGGATTTGAACAAACTCTTATATCTAAACCTGGATAAAAACATTTTATTTGGTCATCGGTGGGTAATGAGTCTGACCCAAAGTTCATGAAAGTAACTAATTTAATGACCCAAACTAGAGAAGATGGTGCCCAGCTTTTAGAGAAAAACGGATCGTGTCCATTTCTGGTCGTTTCGTTGTTTTATAAACTCGTCTGAATGAAAAATATTCACTTTTTGAGAAGTTTTTTTATGTTTCTCGTCATTTGGATTCACATAAAAAACCAAACAGAAATCCTTAAATGTCAATAAATTGAAATTCGCTATTTAAAAACGTGATTTAATTAAGCGTTTACATGTTACTTCTTCCACCTGTCCCTACACGTCCAGATTACCCTAAAATGTATTTTCCCCAACTATATATATATATATATATATATATATATATATATATATATATATATATATATATATATATATATATATATATATATATATATATATATATATATATATATATATATATAAAACCCCTGTTAAAAGCCGACCTTCAGTATTTTACTTTCCAGGTTTTATTCCCATAAATTCCCATTAAATTCAAATGGAAAGTTTCCAACTTTGAAAATTCCTGAAATTTTGCAACCCTAGTCAGGCCCTCCAGGATTTCACGATGTTGCGATCGCAGCTATTAACGCGAAATCAAGCGAACCCCCGCAAAATCAGCAACTTTTTGCAACTTCGCCCAAAACGCCGCAACTTTAACCCAATATTTATTGTTCCTGAAGTGATTCGCCACCGTTTCTGCGGTCTAGTCTCTTCTTCTTGGGTTTGTGTAGCGTGGAATACAAAATAACCCCAAATAACTTAGGAAGAAGACACGTGACGTCACTTCGTGTTAACGTCAGAATGCCGGGAGCGTGCAGGAGCAGCGACCGAAGCCAAAATGTGCGCTAATGCTTCACATTTGCCCACAAAGATTTCAGCAAAACACCGCAGTGAAGTTAGCTTGATGTTGGATATTGGATATTCGCGCTCCGCAGAGTTAGCGGCGTCTAGCTCACGGCTGACCCGAAACAGGAACGCTAATGTCGGCCAGCCGTCCCTAAGTGAACCGCCGCGCATGAGAGAAGGGGCCGGCAGAGAACGGCTGGCCGACATTAACGTTCCTGTTTCGCGTCAGCAGTTAGCTAGACGCCGCTAACTCCGCGGAGCGCGAATATCCAACATCCGACTTCAAGCTAACTTCACTGCGGTCGCAAACCAGTTTCCTTCCCAGCTGCAGTTGTTTTGCACGTCCTGCAGTGTAATCATGGAACATAAACGCATCGACAAACACTTTGTGTCTGCAAAACATGTAAGGAGAGCTGCAGACGAGGGACGATCCAGAAATGCTCATGAATGTCAGTTTAGAGGCTATCAAAGTTCTCAAATAAAGCAGCTTTTGAAAATGTCAATGTTTGTTGGGAATTATCTTACAAAACTAGGAAGGATTTTTGGTTTAGATATTAAAAGTTATGGTTTTTTATTGATTTTAGTAAAAAAATCGCAACTTTTAGGAAAATGCCCCGCGAAATCAGGCATTTTAGCCGCAACAATCACAAAAAATGGGTTATTTAGTCTATATTTTGGATTAAAGTGGAAACTAACGGCGACACACGACACCATTAGTCGTTACGTCTCTCCTAGTTTTATCTTAATGAACGAAAAAATGTGCGAACTCAAACTTCCACACAACCCCTGAACGAACGGCAGCCAATGATTGTGCCGAACCTCCTTCCCTCTGCCGTTAACCAAATTTATTTAATTCTTTTAATGCTGCCCTTGGGTCAAAATGACCCACGAGGCCTCATCATTTGTTTTTATTTTTTTTTATAACATATTTGTTTCTTTAATTCTTCGATTAGACTTAGTTATTTGCTTTTTACTTTTACTTATTTAATTCATTTACTGTGCAAGATCTTATAAATTACATACTACGATTTGGTGATTATTGCGATGCAAAGTCTGAATAAAAAGCTTTGGATTTTATTTTTTTTAGGAATATTGCGATAATTAACTAATTAAGTTTTAATGAATGTGGTTTTGATGAAATCTGGTCATGTGAAATGTCCTAAAACGTCATAATTACCGAAACAAATAAAAGCGCGATTGGGTTTAAACGCCTACTTCTAAGGGTTTTTATGAAGTCAAACGCCCCATCAGGGGGGGGCGGGAACGCGGCTGACACGATACGGCATAATCCCCTCTTTGAAATTTGTTTCTCGAAAAAGCAAGAGACGGGGGGGGGGCAGAAACTAACTCTATTGCAGCGTGTATCAGTTTTCCGATGGCGTGTTATTGCTCCAGACAACTTCTTGTGTTCGGAGACAGACCTTTTTCTTCTTCTTCTACTACTGGCTCTTGGTAAAGAGGATATTCTGATAAAAAAAAAAGGTATCACAGAAAAGTGGAGGGGGGGACGGGAGAAATTTCATTTCCTGCCTTGTTCGGAGAAAATGGCATCAGCTGGGAAAAGCTGGCCAAGAGATGGGAGATCCAACCCCCCCCCGTCCCCGTCCTCTTCTTTCGAACATTGATAACCATTTGTTCATTTCCTGACAACAACAGGAAGAGGGGGAAAGGAAAAAAAAACGCACAAGTCTTTGCTAAAATAAAATAGGTTCGGTATTCCGTTTCATCGGCAACGTGTCGCAATGCTCCTAATCACGGGATCAGTTATTATTGAGGAGGTGGGTGTCGGGAG
>NC_051452.1:975901-979478 GCF_001649575.2 Kryptolebias marmoratus | reverse complement strand
GGAGTCAAATTTTTCCCACTTTTGTGTCGCTTAGCTTCTCGCCACCGGGGTCGGATTTGCATTTTAATGGGAAAAAGGGGCTTTTTATGGACTTCTCGGTGGCGTTCGCGGCGCCACAAGTGGCATCATTAAGCGAACTAAGCCGGATTAGAGGCGACACCGGGGTGTGTGTGTGTGTGTGTGTGTGGGGGGGGGGGTGGTCAGATACCCGTACGCCGAAAAAACACCGATTGAACCACCTCTGGGATTAAATGGAGAGACGACAGCAAAAAAAAAAAAAAAAGTGAGAGCAGAGGGAGAGAGAGAGACGTAAGGAGGAAGAGGAGAGACAGGCCGTGGCGAGGTGATGAATTGCTCGTAAAGTGGCTCCTCTTCAGCTCGAGGACCTCTCGGTTTCCCCTCCCTGCCGCCGCCGCCGCCACCCGTCCCCGGGTTGTTGGGTTTTTTTTGGCTCCAGTTCCAGGTTTCTCGCAGTCATACAAAATAACAATGTCTGCGAACACCGGGCCTGCAGAGCGCTGATAGAACCGAAGATGTAAAAAAACTACGACCTGCGCGAAAGTGACAAAAAAAGGTACGCGCGTCACCTTTCACGTAATCGGGTTGTTAATTGTTTTAAAAAAAAAAAAAAAAAAAACATTAGGAAGTGTTTGACCGAAGCGCTGCTCCGGAGCGTACGGGCGTGCGGCGACGCAACGCCAAGCAGGAAAAGAGCAACGGTTGCCGCCCATCAATCTGGGACGGCTTCGAGGTCATTTAGGGAACAACCTCGGGGAGTCCGTCGTCTTCCAGTGAGGCGTGGGGAAAATCAGGCAAGAACCAGGAGTGGACGCCGAAGCAAGTTCAAGTTCAACCCCCCCCCAAGGTCAGACTGTGCAATGCTCAGAGACGTCGCCAAACGGCGCTGCCCGATCGTGCCGTTTGTGGGGTCGAGCGGATGATTGCGCGACAGCTCGCTCGAACGCTCGATGTAGCTGCGATTTTACAGAGAGGACCACGCGATAGTGACTGGGGACAAGGCCGACGTTCCTCGCACGGACGGGGGAGTTTTCCGTCCCTTTTTTCGAAGTTTGCGCGCTCAGCCAGAGAGGCGTGACCGCTGGATTCGTGCAACGGGACGAGAAGAATCCATGAAACCGTGGACTTAAAGGTAAAGGACCGACAGAGGGACACTCTTGCCCCTTTTCCACCGGCTCTAAAAGGTCCCGGCTCCACTCTGCTCGGCTCGCTTTGAGCTCGTTTCCACCGGCATTTTTTCGAGGCCGGTCCCTGCTTATTTGGTCCCTGCTTCGGAGCAGGGCCAGCCGGGTGGGTGGCGCCAGCTTAGCTCCTGTTCGCTCATTGGTAGTGGGTGTGGCCAGATGCGAGCATAAAGAGCGAAGGTAGGAATAGAAACAACAGCGTTAGCTTACCCTGCAGCGTTTCTGCCGTCTGTCCCCCAGCTGAAGGCGCTGTAAAGCCTGAAATCTCCGGCTGATAACAGCTGTCCTACTCGGCGCAACAATGGCGGCATCCAGAGCGTTTCTTCCACCGTGCCTCTCTTCCTGAAGTCTCAGGAGCATCCCCAAATCGTCAAAGTTTGAGGCTGTGTCGTTTGTACGAACGATCCGGCTCCCAATTGCAAATCATACGCATGACGCAATGAGCAGAGATGGCGATTCTACGGGCCACACTCGGGAGGTCAAAGGTTAACGCTCGGGACAGAAGATTAGGAAACAAAAGGACTGGAAGGACCGGAGAAAATCTCTTCTCTTTAAAAAAAAAAACATGGCCGGCACAGCTTCCGCTCGCCAAACTGCGTCTGAACAAACGCGGGAGGCGTCGTTTGGGACTTCCGGGTGAGGCCGCGGAGGACAAACACCTCATACCAACTGTGAAGCACGGCGGCGGCGCGGCGATAATTTGGGCTCCTTACCTCTTCCGTATCCTAAAGTGTCTCCGAGTGTCCGTAAGCGTCCTAAAGTGTCCCGAGGTGTCCTGAAGTCAAACGTTTGGCCCAATTCAGGCCTTGCAACAGGACAACGATCCCAGGCCGAAAAAAAAAGGAACGAATCGATGCTCCGATTAACCGGGTCAGGGTCCAAACTGACTGAAAGACCGCGACAGAAATCTCAGTAAGGAAGAGTGGACCAAAACGTCTCCGCGATATCGATCGAGTCGTACATGGACCGTTCCATTAGGTCAGTGGTTCCCAAAGTGAGGGGCGCGCCCCCTAGGGGAGGGCGCAGTGCCATTGTACGGGGGGCGCGAGAAGCGGTATGGATGAATGAAAGAAAACAAAAACAAAACAGTGCCTGACTAAGCATAATGGACTGTTTTTTCAGGTTTTTTCAAATGTATCGATGACAGCAAAGTTCATTATTGTTACAAATATAAAAAAAAAGAACAAACTGTTACACAAAAGTGTAAAGTACCAAAGGAAAGGATTTGATTGTAATCCAAGAAGAAAATCTTTGGGAACCACTGCATTAAGGTTATTGCTCCTAAAAAGTCCCGAATCCCGAACTGGACTCGGGTTTTCAATATGCCATAAAAAACGAGTTGTGGCTTGTCAGTGTACGTGCCGTGATTTCAAAATAAAACCGATCAAAAGGGACAGTTAAAGAGTTAAAGGTCTTTTTTTTTCCTGTGTAAAAATGTCGTATTCCGTCATCTGACTCGTTCGCGTTTATCGTCCATTGGAGGAAAAAAAAAACACAAACTTTCCACCCAACTGTTCCGCGGTCTTGTTTTCCAATTAACCTTTCCGGGGGGTCCAACCTTTTGCATGATAAGACACGGATCAATGCACCTCCCCCCCGGTGATAAACATCAGCGCGGTGCCTATAACGGTCCGGGAGAGCGGCTTTGTAAATGTAAATATTAAACTAATGGCTGTTTGCCGTCGGTCCACAGGTTTGACGGCGTGCCAGGGTGCGGATACGAAGCCGGCGAAGCGTTCGGGAGCGCTGCGAAAGATGAACAGCCGGGGGAAAAAAAGGGGGTAGGGTGACAGTCGATGGGTCCTCGGATTCAAACCGGACAAAGAAACTGTCGCTGATGAGAGCCACGGAGTTCGGCAAAACTCGGCTGACAAAAAACAAAACAAACGCAAAATTTGTGACGTAAGAAGACTGGTTTCTAAGTCTCAAACTATCGAAAAAAATGAGTCAATAATTCGCCAGATGTTTTGTTTATTTAGGCGGGAATCTGCGGCTGCTAATTCAAGATAACGACATTCCAGTGTCAAATCGAGTCAAATCCAGGTGGAAGATCTGGGATTGCCAGAAACCAGGCAACTACTATTAGCAATATTCCTTTTAGTTTATGCATTTAAACGCTGTAGCAACGCTGAGCTCGAGATTCAGAAGCAGCTAAAACCGGCTTTCAATCGAGATACGATTCAGCCGAAAGTCGAGATACGATTCAGCCGAAAATCGAGATACGATTCAGCTTAAAGTCGAGATACGATTCAGCCGAAAGTCGAGATACGACTCAGCCGAAAGTCGAGATACGACTCAGCCGAAAGTCCAGATACGATTCAGCCGAAAGTCCAGATACGATTCAGCCGAAAGTCCAGATACGATTCAGCCGAAAG
>NC_051452.1:968505-974533 GCF_001649575.2 Kryptolebias marmoratus | reverse complement strand
CCCCCCCCCCCTGCAGGAACGAGGCCTCGCGTGAAAATCAGCTACGAGGTTTTTAAATAAAAGATTCGAATCAACAGGAAGAAAGAAGGAAAAAAAAAAAAAAAAAACACTTCACACTTGCTTTGATTAATGCTCTCTCCAGGGATGATGAATTAAACTTGAAAACTTTCTGTACACTTTATTAACCACCCCCCCCCCTATTTTCTAACTCATTTAAAAAGCTGCGGGCTTATTTCCCATTATGTTGATGATATGGGCGCAGTTTGCCAAAAAAAACCAAAAAAAACAAAAAAACCTCTCTTCGTGCTAATTGTGTGTTGGCTCAAAAAGCCATTTTCTGTTAGAGTGCACAAATCCATTATGGCTTCCTCCTTAGCTCAGATAATAGGGATTGAATTAGCGTGAGGGCTGAAATATGTGGCCCGGGACTCCTGAAGATATGATTGATCATCTTATTGCCGCGTATTCAACCAGTTTGTTTGATTCAATCAATACTATTACCTCTTTGGAATTAAACCGCACGCTGCTAATGAACTCAGGCTTCGAAAGAAAAGCTAAAGTAAAGAATTTCAAACCACTCGGTGCTCTCTTTTAGCCACCGCTGATACAGTTAAAAAAAAAAAAAGCATCAAGCAACGTCGCCTTCCGTTTTCCTCCTTTTGGCGTTCAAAGGGCATCGAACAGAAAGACGTATAATAAAGGATTCCCTTCAGAAAAAATAATTCCTTTTTAATAAATTATTTTTATACTGCCTGTTAGGGAGGACTCTCAGCTACTTCCAAACCAAATTTCACTCCAGTGTCTCGAAAACTGACCGAATTACCGCCATGTTTGTAGTTTTTAAGGTCAGCTGGCTGTCGCGGCCGTCTTAATTCAGATCAGCTCCAAAACCTAATCAGTTGTAGACGAACATCGGGTGATTACTTTCTAAAAGTTTCATTAAAATACGCCTTTTATTTCTTGAGATATTTTGCTAACAGACAGCCAGAGTTGACTCCAATAGCTAATGGCTAATGTATGTATGCTAACGTGTTGATTAATGCAGTTGCTGCTTTAGGAATTTTTACATATATTTGCAAATTAAAAGAAAAAGAGAGTTCAGGTCATTTAATGTTGGGCTCTGTGAAAATGTTTTAGGCAACAAGTATCTTACCTGCTGTAGATGAGCTCAGTTAGGAGAATTCTGACCGGACTGACAAGCTAACGGCTAGTCTGTATTACATACTTATTTAAAAAAAACTTTTTTGGTTGTCTTGAAGCACAAATGAGACCCGTCCTAGCATAAAGAGTTAAAAACCGCAAAAATATTGATTTTTCATCAAATATTGATCGAGGATTTGCACATAAATGAGTCCATAAAGATATGAAAAAATCAAAGTTTTCTCACAGCTTTGTCTTCTGAAATAATCTTTTTTAATTTCCATCGAAATTGACCATTTTTCTCTGCAGGGAAATCCTTTCGTATAATCTCTGGAAAAAAAAAGTTTGGTGCTTTAAATAGATCAAATACATTAATCTTCTTTGAAAATGACCAATTTTCTCTGCCGGGAAATCCCTTCTTATAGTGTTTGGTTTCTTAAAGTCTCAATGGCGTCACTCCAGACCAATAAAAATCTAGCTTTTAAACCAGCGCTCTCGTAAACAAAACCAGCTCGTTGCCGTGTGATTAAAAAAAGAAAAATCGCCGAATTTTTGCCTGTCAAAGGCTAACTAATTGTACTGGAAGGCTAACTAAAAGTACCAAAGGCTAACTAATTGTACTGGAAGGCTAACTAAAAGTACCAAAGGCTAACTAATTATACTGGAAGGCTAACTAAAAGTACCAAAGGCTAACTAATTGTACTGGAAGGCTAACTAAAAGTACCAAAGGCTAGCTAAGAGTACAAAAGGCTAACTAAGTGTACTGGAAGGCCAACTTAAAGTACCAAAGGCTAACTAAGAGTACAAAAGGCTAACTAAAAATACCAAAGGCTAACTAAGAGTACAAAAGGCTAACTAAGTGTACTGGAAGGCCAACTTAAAGTACTAAAGGCTAACTAATTGTACTGGAAGGCTAACTTAAAGTACCAAAGGCTAACTAATTGTACTGGAAGGCTAACTAAAAGTACCAAAGGCTAACTAATTATACTGGAAGGCTAACTAAAAGTACCAAAGGCTAACTAATTATACTGGAAGGCTAACTAAAAGTACAAAAGGCTAACTAATTGTACTGGAAGGCTAACTTAAAGTACCAAAGGCTAACTAAGAGTACAAAAGGCTAACTAATTGTACTGGAAGGCCAACTTAAAGTACCAAAGGCTAACTAATTGTAGTGGAAGGCTAACTAAAAGTACCAAAGGCTAACTAATTATACTGGAAGGCTAACTAAAAGCACAAAAGGCTAACTAATTGTACTGGAAGGCTAACTTAAAGCACCAAAGGCTAACTAATTATACTGGAAGGCTAACTAAAAGTACCAAAGGCTAACTAATTGTACTGGAAGGCTAACTAAAAGTACCAAAGGCTAGCTAAGAGTACAAAAGGCTAACTTAAAGTACCAAAGGCTAACTAAGAGTACAAAAGGCTAACTAATTGTACTGGAAGGCCAACTTAAAGTACCAAAGGCTAACTAAGAGTACAAAAGGCTAACTAAAAGTTCCAAAGGCTAACTAATTGTACTGGAAGGCTAGCTTAAAGTACCAAAGGCTAACTAAGAGTACAGAAGGCTAACTAATTGTGCTGGAAGGCTAGCTTAAAATACAAAAGGCTAACTAAAAGTACCAAAGGCTAACTAATTGTACTGGAAGGCTAACTAAAAGTAGCAAAGGCTAACTAAGAGTATAAAAGGCTAACTAATTGTACTGGAAGGCTAACTAACTGTACTGGAAGGCTAACTTAAAGTACCAAAGGCTAACTAATTGTACTGGAAGGCTAACTAAAAGTACCAAAGACTAACTAATTGTACTGGAAGGCTAACTAAAAGTACCAAATGCTTACTAATTGTACTGGAAGGCTAGCTTAAAGTACCAAATGCTAACTAAGAGTACCGAAGGCTAGCTAAGAGTACCGAATGGCTAACTAAGAGTACAGAAGCCGCAAGCTGTTTCGCTTCCTGCTTTCTGGCAAAATATCCCCCAAAAATTGACGATAACGTGAAGGTTTGTTGTTACGGAAACACTTTGAAATCCATGCAGACCGGCGTCGTTTCAAAGATGGCAGCGGCAGCAAGGTCGTTTCAAAGATCCATCTACGACAGGCAAGACACTGACTGCTCATCCCTTTCCCACGATGACCACTCGAGATGTTCCTGCTGCTCAACTTGGTCCAAATTTTGCTTTAAAGGCTCGTTGCGCCCGCGATTGTCGTCAAATCACCTGAAGCCTGGAATGTGCGGCCTAAGAAAGCGAGGAAACGGAGCTTGACCTGAATTTTTTTCCTCTTTCCTGTTGCGGGGCTGCCAGCCGCAATGTTCTTCCCTTATCGCGCGCCGGCGCCCGCGCTAATCGAAACACATCAGCCTATCTTCATCAGATAAGTCGAGAGCCAAGCAGAAGAGCGCCATTATTGAACTGCGTGTTTTGTGACGATCCTGGCCCTGGTTTCTGTTTGGGTCTCAGACGCCAACTCAGTCGCAGCCGAGCGACCTGCCCTGAATACTGAATGAATAATAATAAAAAATAAATAAAATGTTCCGCAAATCAGGAGCGAGGCATTAAGTGGTAGAAGGATGTGTGGGGGAGAGGCGGGGGGACAGCGGGGCAAGTCGTCGTAGCAAGGGGGGGGGGGGGNTTAATTAGCCTTTGGTACTCTTAGTTAGCCTTCGGTACTTTTAGTTAGCCTTTGGTACTCTTAGTTAGCCTTTGGTACTCTTAGTTAGCCTTCGGTACTCTTAGTTAGCCTTCGGTACTTTTAGTAAGCCTTTGATACTCTTAGTTAGCCTACGGTACATTTAGTTAGCCTTTGGTACTCTTAATTAGCCTTTGGTACTCTTAGTTAGCCTTCGGTACTTTTAGTTAGCCTTTGGTACTCTTAGTTAGCCTTTGGTACTCTTAGTTAGCCTTCGGTACTCTTAGTTAGCCTTCGGTACTTTTAGTAAGCCTTTGATACTCTTAGTTAGCCTACGGTACATTTAGTTAGCCTTTGGTACTCTTAATTAGCCTTTGGTACTCTTAGTTAGCCTTCGGTACTTTTAGTTAGCCTTTGGTACTCTTAGTTAGCCTTTGGTACTCTTAGTTAGCCTTCGGTACTCTTAGTTAGCCTTCGGTACTTTTAGTAAGCCTTTGATACTCTTAGTTAGCCTACGGTACATTTAGTTAGCCTTTGGTACTCTTAATTAGCCTTTGGTACTCTTAGTTAGCCTTCGGTACTTTTAGTTAGCCTTTGGTACTCTTAGTTAGCCTTTGGTACTATTAGTTAGCCTTTGTTACTTTTAGTTAGCCTACGGTACATTTAGTTAGCTTTTGGTACTCTTAAATAGCCTTCGGTACTCTTAGTTAGCCTTCGGTACTTTTAGTTAGCCTTTGGTACTCTTAGTTAGCCTTTTTATATTCTAGTTTCCTAGCTGTTTATTTTATTTTTTTCTCTTATTGTGTTTTGACTCTGCATTTTTGTGTTTTCATGCTGTAAAGCACCTTGAACCACCTTGTTGCCGAAAAGTGCTACATAAATAAATTTGACTTGACTTCTGTCATTGGCGTAATTTTATTTACAAAGCCATTTTGGAGGTTTAGTTCCCACTTATCTCACTTCCTGTACGGCAGTTCGTAGTTTTCTGGGTGTTTTATCGCCTGCTTGTCATCTTCTTTTACTTCCTGCTATTTATTACGACAGACTTTAGCTGTGTTGGGATGACTGTGGCTTTTTTATGTTTCGGAACGTTTCCGTTCTTGGCCAAGAATTTCCAAAAAGCCGGGACGTTGTGCAAACATCTCATAAACTGGTATTTTATTCACAAAGGAACACAGTGAACGTATGAAATGTTTAAAGTAAGAAATTTTAAGTTTCACCATTTTAAGTTAAAAAAACAGCCTGTAAGAAGCTGAGGGGAGCAGCTGCTGGAGGTTTTGGAGGGAATGTTGTCCCGTTCTTGTCTCATGGAGGATTCTGTTCGACAGTCCTGCGTCTTTGCTGGATTTTTCACTTCCTGACGCGTCAAATGTTTTCAGCTGACAGGTCTGGACTGCAGGCAGCTCAGTTCAGCTCCTAATGAAGCCACGTTGTTGTAACGGATGCGGCACAGCAATGTTTTGCTGAAATACGCAAAACTTTTCCCCGGACGGGAGCCGGCGTCGGTCTAAAACCTGTCTGTAATTTCCTGCATCGCCTTTCCAGGTGCCAGAGGCACTAATGCACCCCCAAACCATCAGAGAGGGTGGCTTTCCCCCTCTCCTGTTTCTCTGGTTTCCAGATTTGGACTCGTCTGACCTTTGGTCCGGAGAAGACGGCCGGTCGAAGGTTTCTGGATGCTTCACGTGTGGCTTCCTCTTGACGTGATCGAGCTTTGAGCGGCGTTAGTGATCCTGAGCCCAAGGAGTGACGTCCAGAACCGAACCAGACCTGGTTTTAACGGGGAGGGGGGGCTTTTACCCTTTTTTTTGCCCTTTTGAGCTCAGAAATTTCTTCAAGTTCTCGCAACATTTTGATATTTTGACATCCAAAGTTATCCCATTTTTCCTTTCGAGGGACGTCGTTTCTTCTCATTCGAGACGTCTCCGTACATCGCAGAGCAACAGCTGGGGTCACGAGATTTTATTCTGCCGGTCGAAAAGCCGAGAGGAAATCAGGAATCAGATGTCGTGATGGTATTTATTTGTTTTTGTTTCTTTTGTTTGTTTGTTTTTTTTTTCTACAATCGCGGATCTGAACGCACCACAGAAATGCGGGGCGGATGCGCAGAAGTGAGATGTGGTTTATTTATTCGTCAGGCGGGCGAGGGAAGGCGGCGGCGGCGGCGGCCCGGGGATCAGATCGTCTATCCTGGACTCCTTGAATGTGTCATATCGCGCTAATAACCCTGATCTGATCTGAATCTCCCTCGTGTTTTCGTCCC
>NC_051452.1:965612-966660 GCF_001649575.2 Kryptolebias marmoratus | reverse complement strand
AGGGAGACCCAGACTTCCCTCTCCCCAGCCACTTGGGCCAGCTCCTCCGGGGGAATCCCAAGGTGTTCCCAGGCCAGCCGAGAAACATAGTCCCTCCAGCGTGTCCTGGGTCTTCCTCTGGGCCTCCTCCCGGCGGGACGACCAGGAGGCGTCCTAACCAGACCCCTGAGCCACCTCAGCTGGCTCCTCTCGACGTGGAGGAGCAGCGGCTCCCGGATGACCGAGCTTCTCACCCGATCTCTAAGGGAGATCCCAGACACCCTGCGGAGGAAACTCATTTCGGCCGCTTGTATTCGCGATCTCGATCTTTCGGTCACTACCCAAAACTCGTGACCATAGATGAGGGTAGGAACGTAGATCGACTAATCATTAAAAAAAATCGGATTGTATTGGGAGCCAGAAAAATCTGGATTGGGACATCCTTAACTTAGAAATGCCAAAAAAGACAATGATTGTGACTCTGAGAATGATTCATGCTCTTATCGAAAACAGTCAAACTGCACATATATCGACAATCAAAGTCGTTTTTTTTGGACGTCTTTTTAGGGAGCTTACATAATCCGGTTTGGAGCTTCCCGCCTGTAGGCTGCCGTCGCAGCGGGGCTCCTCACGTTCGGGTCAGGAGCCGCCAGGGTTCAGGGTCTGGGGTAAATACGCTGACTGCAGCCACATGTAGGTGGAGGGGGGGGGGGTCATCTGCAAAAGCGTGTGTGTGGCAGGACCTACATGGGCGATAACCCCGACAACGGCGTCCCTTTCCTTATCTGCTCACTCGATCCTCCCACACCCACACACACGCACGCACACACCATACAAGAGTGCGTACAATATGTGATTTTAATGAAGCTAATCTCCAGGATCACCGGGTCTCTGAGCCGGGAAATTAACGAGAGCAGGTTAAACACACACAGCGGGTTCAGCGAAACCCCTTTTCAAACGAGGTGTGTGTGTGTGTATAGGGGTGAAATTGGTTTTCCTCAGGATTAAAGGATTAAAAAGCCTGTTAGTTCCTCAAAGTGCTCCATATACCCCCCCCCCCCCCCCCCCC
>NC_051452.1:961658-963304 GCF_001649575.2 Kryptolebias marmoratus | reverse complement strand
TTTAAGCTAGCCCTTTGCTACTTTTACCTTACTTTTAAGCTAGCCCTTTGCTACTTTTACTTTATTTTTAAGCTAGCCTTTTACTACTTTTACCTTACTTTCAAGCTAACCCTTTGCTACTTTTACCTTACTTTTAAGCTAGCCTTTTGCTACCTATACCTTACTTTTAAGCTAGCTCTTTGCTACTTTTACACTACTTTTAAGCTAGCCTTTTGCTACTTATCCCCGTTTTCATGTCGCTCGTGTCGTTTTATTTTGTTGGATTTATCTGCCGCACCTTTAAAGGCCGGTCCGTGAAAACACTGTCTGATAACAAACCGGTCCATGGAGCTGAAAAGGTCGGAGGCCGCTGCTTTAAAAGGATCCCCCGTTTACATTTTTTTTCAAAATGAGTCCGCTTGTTCCCTCTCTGGAAGTCAAAAAGAAACTGACCGGGGTTGCTGCATAAAAACTACAAACCGACCTACTAACAGGTTATCAGGAAACACATTCCATAACTGAGGGGTTTGACCGTCCTGAGAGGAAGTTTGTGATTTCAAAGCCACTGCTCGGGCCTAGGACACCCCATCAGCCGCTTGGGGGGGGGAATGAATCCGCACATCGTTTTTCTCCTGAATCCCACGGGCCTGCCTGAGTGTCCCACTGATTCGATTCCATTTCCTTCGAAGCGTCGTCACTGAGCGGCTGACGACGTCAGTTAGTCCGCCGTTTTCCGAACCCGACCTCATTAAAACGTTAACGAGCCCCCAACCCCCCCCTCCATTAATCGACTTACGGATCAAGCCCTCCGGAGCGGCCGGCTAATAGGCTGTGATCGGTGTTGCTTCTGCCGTCACTCTGATCGTTAACGATTTTCCGTTTGGCCGGCAGAAGGCCAGGTCGGACGCTCGCCGTGGATTTCTGTCTCTCAAACAGACTTATTTCGTAATCGCAGCAGCTCCTACGAGTTACAGGTCGGACACCGAAAGCAAAAACGAAAAAAAAAAAAACAAGATTTAGTGAAAAATTTACGCGTCCGACCCTTGTTTTTCGCCTCTTATCTCCCCGTTTTTTGGGGGTCTGTAGTGTCAGGGAAAGGATCGGCAGCCCGGACCTCCACGACCGAAGCGTCCCAGAGGTTTTTTTTCGCAAAGGGACGATGTGGACGCAGCGAATCGTCCTACGCTCCCGGCTGACCGGTGCGGACCGCTCGGGCCGTCTCAGCTTGTTCGGAATAGAATACAGTAACATTTGCATCCGTTTTTTTTGTACATTCGAATGACTACAGAAGCTTTAAAAAGCGGAAATTTTTAAGGGAAGTTGCTTTAAAAGCAGCTCAGAGTCGATTCGGTGCGAATCTGCTGAATGTTTCTGGGATTTTTCGCACATTTGTTTGTTAGATTATCGATTTATCTACTAAAATACTCTTAAAACCAGCCCAAACCGGAGTTTTTTTCCACTTATTTGCAATTAAATGTTTAGAAAAATGGAACCGAAGCAAAATAAGAGTTGCAGATTTTTGTCTTTTCGTCTCTTTGTCTGATCTTATCTGAGCGTCTCCTCGGAGGGTTTCCCCTCCGAGGCCCAGCCGGCGATATTGTTCTCCACCGGTTTGCATCTGCCAGCTTGATAATCCAGTGGTTTCGCCGTCAGAGGGGGATTCTGGG
>NC_051452.1:948413-961531 GCF_001649575.2 Kryptolebias marmoratus | reverse complement strand
CCCCCCCCCTCTCACACACACACACACGGAATCCCAGCTGAGAATTCAGCAAACTACACAAATCTGAACCTTAGTTTTTTTTACACTCCACCTGTTTTGACGTGAGCACATAAAGCTAAACCAAGCAGAATATTTTACTAACATATTTTTTTTTTAAATCAAAATTGGAATTCAACTCGTAAAGCTTCGCAGAGAAATCAGAAAAACTCGCTTTAAATTTAGAAAAAAGGGAGAAAAAGTCCATTTTTTTAAACGCCAAACCATCTCATCCTGCTAGCACACTTTTTTTTCTACAACCAGCGTTGTTTTCTGTTTTGTTTTGTTATTTTTTTGGCAACAAAACGCCGCCGCCGCCGCCACCTCCTCGCCTCGTATTGTCTCCCCTGATTGACGGGTTCAATCCTCCAATGTTGTTCGGCACAAAAGGGTGACAAGCGGAGAGGAAATTGGCTTTTTGTTCCCGCCTCTGAGCCGCTTAACCTGCGCCTCGCTTCTCAATTATTAAAGCCTAAAAACAACTCCTTTGTTATTGTTTTTTTTTTTTTCTCCCCCCAACCAGTGTAGGTGGACTTTTTTATCTTGTTTTTCCAAATACAAATTTAAACTCCTTCAAATTTAAATGAATAAACGACTAATAAGCATCTTAATTATTATTATTTTCAGCCACGAATTGACGATTATTTACATCTTTTTTTTAATTTCTTTTATCTGTATCTCTTTAATTAAAGAAGTCCAACGGGAAAATAAGTTCTAGCTGGTGTATTTGGTTCCGTTTCAAAGTGAAAAAAAATGTGTGTCACACATCTACACCCTTGGATATTAGACCAGGGGGAGGCCTGAAGCTCGGCGCTTTAAGGCCTGTAGTTTTGCGCCCCCTGCTGGTGGCGTCGGCAAATGCTGGCCGGCTGATGTGGGGGCAGAGAGAGAAAGGCTTGGAATATCCTCCATCCTGCCGCCGCCGCCGCCGTATTAAAAGCAGCAAAGGAACTGCTGTGATGTTGAGAAACTATTAAGCGAAAACCTCATGAGGACGTTTCTCCCTCGGGGGGCGGGGCTGACGGTAGAACCTCCGGAGAGGCGGTGAGACAAAAGATTTATACTTGTTTTTTTTAATATATGTCACAGAATACCTGAATACCTGCTTTTTTTAAAGCGAACACCGAAGCAACCGATTGGTAGCTGGATTTTTCCACGATCGTCTACGATTTCGCGGGATTCAAGAGGAGGTTCAATCGGTAGTTCAGCCATTTTGAAGCAGGGGATCCGCGGGAAAGTCGGGCATCGATAACATCAGGGCTGCGAAATGAATCCTTTGATATCGAGTTACGATTAAAGTCAAGTTTTCCGCCTGAGAAGCGTCGAAATGTCCAAAAGTCGGCGGTTAAGTCACCGTGCAACGTGCTCGTTCATTTATTTATTTATTTTACAAGTGCCGGTATATATTTTTAAAAACGGGGGGGGGGGACTACTCCCTAAGCTTCGCAATGACGCCAACAATTATACGAAGGGATTTCCCGGCAGGAAAAAAAATACGAAAAATTGGGTCAATTTCGACGAAAATGAATTAAAAAGAAAAATGTGACTTCCGAAGACACACCTGTTAGAAAACCTTTGCTTAAAAAAAGGCAGATCAGGAAGGTTTTACGCCAGGATCGCGAGATGGTATCTCTCGGTTTCGATTGCGACAAAAAAAAAAAAAAAATATCAGGATTTTTCGTGTTTTTCGCACTGCGGTGACGTCATCTCTACCGTTTAAACCAGGTGTTGGCATCTGTCGGATCGACCGAATATATTATCATTTCCATGCAGATTATAAATATAATAATTTAGTCACCTGATATTGTGACGAAAACACATTTTTGATACATTGTGCAACGGTAATTATTACCTGAAGCGTCGAAGCTAGCTGTTTGTACAACCTCAAGTTTGGAGAAATGGTTTATTTCTGACCAAACTGAAGAGCTACAGGCTAGTCCGAGTTCATTCACGCCCTCATAAAAAACAACAACTGTCTCAAAAATAAACTTCGTAGCAGTTCGTTCGAACGCTATTTTTATAATCCTTCGCTCCCAGTTTTGTTTTATGCGATTATCTGCGTCGACTTTCCTGCACATTTGCAATGACATATGGCGGCGGCAGCTAGCTGTAGCACTTCCAAACGGCATTTTATGTTATTCCGAATAAACGGCGTGACGCAAAACCGCTAAAAGAAAATATAGCGTTAGCATTAATTGAGAATAAAGTTGCTTTAAGATGGCAGCAATTCAGTCTTAAACAAATTCGGGGCGCTATCTGGCGTTCCCGGGAAAACAACAAGGCCGCATTCTCCGAGGGTCCGTCGCTCTTTCGCCGCTCCGTAACTCGTCGCATTCCTCATTCATTTCCCGCGACAGACGCCGACGTCGCCTCTCCACGTTCCCTGCCCACCCGTCTAATTTTACCGTGGCGGAATATTTCCGCCTTTCTTCCTTTTATGTATTTTTATGCGGCTTCTCTTCCTTCATTAGCTCACCCCTTTACGGATTTCCTTTATTTTATTTTATTTTTTTTATCTCCCGTCGACACTAATTTCCATAAGAGAGATGCTGACGCCGCCGCGACGCTGTTGTTGTTGTTTTTAAACAAGGTTCGAAGCAAGACACTTAATGGCGAACGTGTTTTTGTGACTTCTCGTTTACGTAACAGCGCATCATTTTTTTTAAAAAACAAAACAAAAAGAAATTAGTTTTCGCTCCTTTTATGCATATTTTTACCTGTTATGTGAAATTTTATTGGAGATCATTTAAATTTTAATCTTTGCCATAACGTCCTAATATATCTTTTTATTATTTTTTGTAATCGCAATAAAAAAAAGAAGAAAAAGAAAAACTACTAATTGAAATAATAATAGTCAGTGGATGGTTGACAACCATTTTTTTATTATTATGATTATTATTATTAACTCCGCAAAGTAAAGTTGGGGTTGTCACGACAAACAAGTGTTTACGTTTTGGGGCTGAGTCGGTTAAAGGTGGGAGGTCAAAGGTCGAGGAAGAAGGTGACCCCGTGCTTTAACGTAGGAACGTCAAACTGCACACCTGAACGCCTCACGGGTTGTGGATGATCCCTACAGATTTCAAGGACACGGGGGGTCAAAGATCAAGGCGGTGACCCCGATCGCGCCATTTGTTTGATGACGCCACGGCCTTGGCGGAGGTTTACGCTCTCCGAGTGCTTCTAGTTCGGTTTAACATCCTTACATTTTATCGCAATTTTAGTACATTTGTACGTCAAGTCGTACGCACTGCTTCGTACTCAGCCGGGGCCATTGTGCTCTGAGGAGAACGTCTTCAAACCGTCGTATTTTAGGAGCCTAATGTCTCTTCTGTCCTGCGATTTGAGGTTATTCGGGAAACGTTTGGCGCCGTGGCGTCAAAAAACGCCACGCCGATAACGATGCTTATAAAACTGAGGGTACGTAGCACAAAGAGACCCGCGGCGTACGAATTCTTTTTGTAGCCCCCGAAAAGCACGACCAAAGCCGCGAAAGCTACAACATTTGCTAAAGTTTGCGTTGGCTCGAGGCCATCGCAGGCTCATGGCGTTTCCCATCATTGTTGGTCGTCTTAGCAGCTAAGCTAGCCCTTTGCTACTTTTACCGTACTTTTAAGCTAGCCCTTTTTTACTTTTACCTTACTTTTAAGCTAGCTCTTTTTTACTTTTACCTTACCTTTAAGCTAGCCCTTTGATACTTTTACCTTACCTTTAAGCTAGCCTTTTGCTACTTTTACCTTACTTTTAAGCTAGCTCTTTTTTACTTTTACCTTACCTTTAAGCTAGCCCTTTGCTACTTTTACCTTACCTTTAAGCTAGCCCTTTGCTACTTTTACCTTACTTTTAAGCTAGCCCTCTGCTACTTTTAGCAGGCTCAGGGCTCCACTGATTCAGTGACGTTTCCCATCATTGTTGGTCGTCTTAGCAGCTCTGTTGGACGAACTGCGGATAAAGAACTAAAGATTTAATGGTTTTAAGAAGCACCAACTAAAAGCAAAATTGTGACTAAATACAACGCGCCTCGGTACAATCCAAAATTACTTGCAAACCTTATTGTGCATTCAAGCACACTTCAGGAACCTACAGGCCTAAATTTGATTTGATTCAACTGTAGTTTAAAGGGATAGTCCAGCAGGAAGTATGGAGAAAGAGGGAAACATAAATAAACAAAGAGTTAGGCTAACGGCTAGCCCGGCCTTGGATGCAAATGAAACAATGCTGATGGGAAAGAATGCTACATTAGCTAAAATCAAACCTTTTGCACGACGGTTTGTTACGTTTTGTCGCTGTTTTCTCAACCACACGACGCTCGTGTTAAATACGCAAAATGTAGGCGTGCCAAGGCTGCCGGACATATCCCTCCGCCTGATTGGCGCGTCCCAAATTTTACTCAACTCCAGGCAGAACGGCGCAATCAAAAGTGTAGCTGTTTTATTTTATATCTTTGAGGTTTATCTTTTTTTTTTTTATATCTACCTCCTGGTTTGTCGGGTTCGTCGTTGCTTTTCGACCCATCCCGGACAACCCCCCAATCTTTTTTTTTTTGTCGTTTTTTTTTTTTTTTTTTAGTTGTTGCTGCCTGCAAGCAGGAGGGTAAACAAATCCACTTTTAATAAGGGCTTGTAGCTCATAATCCTCACCCACCAGCAGGTGAGGGCCAACATATGGGGCGAGACCACGGTGAAGGGGAACGCGCACAAACACGCACGTACACACACGCCGAACGCGGCAGCTGTCGCTTGTTTTCCGAGGCGAGTCCGATCCAACAGGAACACTGTGGGTCTTCGGGAGCGGCGCCAAGAAAAGGGAGGAATGGGGGAAAAAAAAAAAAAAAAAGGTGGCGAGAAGGAGGGGCGGATAAATTATTACAGACGACAGAAGGTGTAGGAAAGAAGACGGGTGGGGGGGAAGCGGGGTTCGTCTCTCTGTCTCGTCCCCTCAGCTGATAAACGACGCCAACTTAAGCACTCCACAGTTATTATAACCGAACACAAAAGTAATAGCGTCCCACTCTCCTGTGCTGAACTCGAGTGTTATAGCTCAACTAATGTACCACTTTGCTGTTTTGTAAACATAATCTGTTTGACTAGAGGGGAGACGTTCATGGTTACTTTGCTCCTCTGTGCTTTATTTGCGATAAAAAAGTCTTGAGCTGGATGAGAGAGAGAGGAGGAAGGAAAAAAAAAAACTCAATTTCCCCCCTGAGTGATTTGGTTACACATAGCACAGACAGAGAAAAGCTCGATGGAGTCTGTTAGCGTCACTTTTGTTGTTGCTTTTGGTTTATTTTTTCCGAGCAGCTTAGCGATGACTTCGGCGGGCGGGGCGTCCACTTGATCTGGTTTACAAATTCGCATTTTCTACCCCGTCTGTCGTCGCGATTTACTTGTGTTCTTCTTCGCTTTCCCTTTTGTCCTCCTTCTGTTTTGGCTCCTCTTCCCCCTTTTTTTTCCCCCCCTTTCCCGCCCCTACCTTCCTCTTTTTTTTTTTTTAGTTTTTTTATACCTCAGCCCCATTTCTGCTCCTTATGAAGTGTGAAAAATGATCATCTGCAGGATGAAGTGGACAGAATTCGCCCGGCTTAATGGCCTGACAAAATGAATCGCGACCTTCCTCGCCATCCATCACCGCTCCGAGGCGACCGCAGTTAAGATCTGTTGAAGGTGCCGGCTTATTGATTACTGCTTGTAGCTCCGCGAAGCGTCTGATTCAGTGCTCGCGCGGGGAGAGTCGGGGCTGGGGGGGGAGAAAGGGCGGTCGGCGACGGTTGGGTGGGTGGGTCGGAAGGGAAACGCTGTGGCACTATCAGAAGAAAAAAAAAAAAAAAGCAGGAAGAAGAAGCCTCTTCTGATAGATTTTAAATGGTGAAATATTGATTTCTGTCTGGTCCAAGGCCCCGGCCGAGCTGGGCCGCGGCTATTTGTCGGGCGGCATAATGCCGGACGCCCGTTTCCGCTGGCCACCATCAGTCATCCTGACACCAGAAAACTGAGAGAGGAAGGAGGCGAACAGGGGGAGGTAAGGGACGAGGGAGAAATAACTCAGCCGCTTTAACCTTTTTCCCTCCGCTCCATCCTCGCCGAAACCGCCTCGAATATCACTCGCGCGTTCGCCGAAATGGGACCGAATTTATTTAATTTTTTAACGTCCCGCGCATTGAGACGTTCCCAACCGTCCGCCGCTCGCGTCGGGTTACCGCAACAGAACTACGGCTACGCCGGGGCGACGTGATGATCCGACGCAAGCGGCGACGTCGCCACCTCCGAACTTACCGCGGCGTTTGGCGCAAGTAGTGGGACTCCAGGAGGGGGGGATAATGACCTACTTAAAGCGCAGACCATGAAAAGGTGATTATTGCTCCTAATTGCCGTCCGCGGAGGACGCTTGCACGAGCTCAAAGCGAAATTTGGGCCAAAATAAAGTTTTTTTGACAAATTTTTTAGTTTGGAGCTCTAGAATTGCCGTCACGGAATCGGGAAGGGGTTCGGGACGGCTGTAGCCATTTTGCAAAACCACCTGCTGACTGATTTTCCCCGAACGGCGACGAGAGGACAAGCCTCCGCGACTCACGCGAGGAGCTTGGGAACCATCTTGGAAACGGCATCGCCGACGGTCGAGAAGCTGGGTTCGGGCCTTTCAGCCCGTCCTCTTTTTGCGATTTCTCGATAACGAGAAATCCTCCCTCGAGACGGCAAACATTTTTTTAAAAAAAAGGTTAAAAGCTACAACAATGCTTACAACTAAAGGAACATTCCAGATTTTCTGAAGGGGATAGATAGCTCTTTGAACAGCCGTAAATCAGAGACACGGAGATGGCGTCCAACAGGACTGATGAGCTAACGGCTGGTCCAAACACATCCAAGACAAAAAGTCGGGGCTCACGCCAACGCTGTTTTTAGAAACCCTAACATCGCCGTCGGTTCTCCATTACGCGGCTGATTTGGCCGAAAATGTGACGCTACTCCCGCCAGCAGTGGCCCGAGCTGCGCTGGACGCGCTACAGCTAGCTGCGGCTGCCACTGCTCGTGCTCGCGACATACCAATAAAACCGAGAAACCATTGACGGCGTAAAAGCCTGCGTTTATTTTCCTGATTTCTTTTTTTTTTTTACTTTTTTAGCGACACCGCGAAGAGAAACATTTGCAATGGGTGGTGACCATGGCGGCCATTTTGGATCCAACTTTTGTTTTATCAATGAGAAGAGGGTCATGTGACCCATCAAACTTATTGGGAATTTCACAAGAAAAACAACGGTGTGCTTGGTTTTAACGTAACTTTATTATTTCATGAGTTATTTGTTTATTTAAAACAAACGGCTGACTTCAAAATGGTCACCACCCATCTTGAGAAGTTTCCCCCCCTCCCATATACTAATGTGGCACAAACAGGAAGTTAATATCACCAACCATTCCCCTTTTATGAAGGTGTATCTATAGAAATGGTCCACCCTGTATATCTAATCTATGCTATGAGATAGAGTTTGTATTAAGATGGCAGCAATCCATTAGAAATAAACTAATTCTCCAAACTAAAGTTATTTTAAGAGCATTCAGGCAGGACAGTGGTTCCTTTTCACAGAACTCCACTTCAAAATATATTTAAGCTCGTATTTAATCCGTCTAACCCGTGCGAGTTTGAGTGTGAGCGTCATAAATATCGGACTACCAGTCGTGTTTCAGCAGCCTTTCGTTTTCTTTATACGACGGATTACGAATAAAAGAATCGGGTTTGGCGTCACCAGCGGTGGGCGAAGTACTCAACTACTATCCATCCATTCGTGAAAATACTGAAGTATTCCAAAGTACATTAAATTTTCTAATACCTATTATTAGGTATTAGTACCCTGTAATTTTCAGAAACCACCTGACGTACCGACACGTAGAACCACTCTGCTACAAATCCTACCCCACCTGTAAAGAACTTTAGCATTAAAAAAACAAGGGCAGCTATTTGGATTATTATTTTTTTTTATCTAAAAACACCAAAACAGAGAGTCTTTATTCTCCTCAGACTTGGAACAGAGGTTAAAACCTGACTTCAGTTCGGTTTACTTTTAAAATAAAATGAAATTTACTCATTTTAACTAAGCTTAAGTTCACCTAATTTACCTCAACCTAACCTAACTTTTAAATGGACTCAGCCTTATAGAAATAAACCTCCTATAAGTAACTAGAATTTAACTTTTAACTTCACTTTAATTACCTTTTAACCTAGCTGGATTTTACTCAGACCAACGTTATTTTACTTTCTTTAAATGTACGTGTTTTGAAATAGTCTCAGTTTCGCCTAAAGTAACTTCACTTTTAATTTCACTTCAAATAATTAAATAAACAAATACAAACAAACAAATTTAAGGCTGAATCTATTACCGCGAAGTAACGACCAGCTTCCTGGAAATGTAGTGGAGTCGAAAGATATAAGCCCCGCCCACCTCCAAAAAAAAAAAAAATTACTCAAGTAAAGTAAAGATACGCAAAAAATGTACAGTAATCAAGTAAATGGGCTCCGTTACCGTTGTTTTACAGGCAGGCACATCTGTGGGCAGCCCAGTTTTTATTCAGCTTCCTTATGCCCAAATTTCTTCAATAACTCGCTCGTATTTTTACAAAAAATTACACAAAATCTACGCGTGTTACGGCTACGGCTCGGTCAAATTTGAATAAAATTTTTGCTTTACTGGTCAAATAAAACGTTTCAAACAAGCCAAGAGATACCACGAGAACCAAGAGATAAAATCAGAAAAAAAAAGTCCAAATGTCAAGAAATTCCGACCAAATTCAGCTATTATTGGCGTATTTCTATATCTTTTAACATAATGTGTACAAACAAATTTAGTAAATGCACATATTCATTTTAATACATGATATATTTTGAATTATTTGTAGAGTGTAGTCAAAGCTGAGATAATTGTCCTGAAATGTCTTATTTTTAATATATACCCAAAACAAATTTAGGCTTATTATGTGTTTAGGTTTAATATGAAATTCAGCTTTTTTGTTTGTTTTTTTTAAAGTTTAAAGCGTTTTATAATGCGTCATAATTCAGATCGAGCCCCTACGGAGTGCGATGCGATGTTTTGGTCCTGAGGAAAAAAATACTGAAATTAGGTCGGGAGCAGGTGGTGACTGCCACCCACACACACACACACACACACACACATATATATATTCCTGGTGGGAGGTCTGAGGTCTGGTCCTCCACATTCCACAGACAAGTGTCTAGCACCTGCTAGGCCTCAGTCAGCCTTTGCTGGCCAACAGATTAGGACGGGCGGACACACTCCAAATCCGTTTACTTTACAGTCTGTGCCTCTCTCCGTGTGCGCGAGAAAATAAAAAAAATGAAATACATCCACCATAAGGAGGCTGCCATTTTGGAAACCGAGCTTAAAAAAAGTAATAATCTAAAACTAGAAGCGGCTCACGAAACGCGGTTGCAGTTTCCCCCCCCTGGAGACGGTCGTTTAATCGTGCATCTGCGTCTGATTCCGTCCAAGATGGCTGCCACGGCTAAACGACATCGCGAGCGTGGCTGTGGTCCCGAATCGCCGTATCGAAAAAAAAAAAAAAACGCAATCTTTACGCAATCCGCCGAGGAATGCTCGCCCGTTAGCGTAAAAACCGCGCTGGTGGCGAGCGTCGTGGAGCTGCCCGGCGTGTGAGGGGTCCTGATCCGAAAAAAAAAAAGAAAGGAGGCGGCTGCGTGAAGCTCGCCCACAGAGTTTAAAGTATGTACATATAAATGCACACACAGCTTCAGCGGCCCATGTCTGACAGGTGCACATGTCAGTGGTTAGTTCGACCTGGATCAGAGCATTTGGTCTGTGGCAGCTAGATCCGAAGAGTGTGTGTGTGTGTGTGTGTGTGTGTGTGTAAGTAACCTACAGGCCCAGTGTACCCAGACAGTACCCATATTGTTTTCTTCAGTGGAGCTCGAAAAAGAAGAAGAAGAAGAAAAAAGGGGGGCTGATTTACAGAGCTGTCTGGCGCTGGAGCACACGGATGCTTGACTGAGTCGGCCTAATGGAGTTTTCAGCTTTGGATTTACGCTCCTCCATCTCCCGATCCGGCTCCGATCGCCCGGGTTTTCGAGCTGCGAGCGGCGAACGGGCCGTTTCAAATCCCGAGGCGGACGACGCGTCCAAAAAAACTGGCCTTAACAAATTACCTGTTTCACACCCCACAAAGCATTTAGCCTTCAGACTATGTGAACAAATCCATTCCTGAGCTTTCGGAAGGACGCTCGTCCGTTATGTCTCTCGAGGACGCCGGTCCTCGACCAGATCCTGCTCCCGCCGTNTTACGCTCCTCCATCTCCCGATCCGGCTCCGATCGCCCGGGTTTTCGAGCTGCGAGCGGCGAACGGGCCGTTTCAAATCCCGAGGCGGACGACGCCTCGAAAAACACTGGCCTTAACAAATTACCTGTTTCACACCCCACAAAGCATTTAGCCTTCAGACTATGTGAACAAATCCATTCCTGAGCTTTCGGAAGGACGCTCGTCCGTTATGTCTCTCGAGGACGCCGGTCCTCGACCAGATCCTGCTCCCGCCGTCGCCGTGTCCCGGAGGGTCGGTCTGCTCGTCCTTCCTCGGTTTTGGAGCGAACGCCCCGACCCATGATCGGAATAAGGGACTCCCGTCTTCAGAGCTTCTTTTCACCGTCGTCGGTTTTAGGACGACCGGGACACGAGTCCAAATTAAGCTAGCATGTCGGAAAGATACTTGACCCGTACTTATAGGTCCCGTCTACACAACCACGTTTGTTTTTACCATTTATTTTAAATTGTATATTTAAAAAAATTCGATAAATAAATAAAATCTGTCGCAAAAAACGCTGAAATACCTACAATGGCCACAAGGCGGCGAGAACGTCCACATTAACAACATGACTGAATAATAGCTCGGCTATTAGCGTGATTTGTTTACAATTCTTTCTTTTTTTTCCCCCAGTTATTAACCATTTCAGCAAAATTAAAAGTTTCACGGTGACAAGATCTAAATAAATCGAGTTAGATGTCGAAAAAATATTGATTAAAATAAATAAATAAAACGACTCAGTTGTTGTTTGGGTCTCTAAAGTAAAAAAAAAAAAGGAGTGGGCTTTTTGCAAAATGGGACATTTTTCCTCACCAAAAAACACCCCCACATTTGAAAAATATCTAGTTTAGAGGAGCCTAAAAATTGTAATTTACGTTACAATTTCGCTTACAATTTCGATTTATAGCTACACCATAAATAGTTTAAATGATCCAGCTTTTAGGCATAATCTCCTCCAGCATAACTGACCCAGGTTATTATAATTATTTAACAAAAAAAACAATTCAAGTAAAGAAAAGTTAAAGGTTTTAATACAACACATCATATACTGGGTCTAAAAGGCATCAACGCTGGTCCGCTTCTGTTGGTTTTCTTTCAAATTTAGAGGCTAACCATAAAAGAAAGAGTCGCTTCAGTTGGCTTATTTCCCGTATATTTTAGCTCGTGTTCAGTAGATTTTAACAGAAATGCGCTGACGTGACAAATATAGAGTTTAGGTTTGGTGAATAATTTATATTTGTCGGTTTTATCTGAATTTAACTTAGAAAAGTTGAACGAAAAACGTAAAATGCGTCTAACAATTTAACAAGTTTGTCGATTTTGTTGTTCTGAGTTGTTTGAATTGTTCAATTTCAAATATTTACCAATAAATAGTCGGCCAATATAATTCCACTAAATCCTACCCAGCCACGGTAAACCCTCAAAGTTATTTCAAGTTAAAATAAAAGAATTATTAATTATTTTATGACAATACAAACACTTGTTTTATTTTGTACAGGACATAAAACTCTAAATGTGGAGCATTTTCACAAAATTTCTTTCTTCGGTGAACCAGATCCTGTTGATGAAATTTGCAGATTTTAAATGTTTGAAAATTAACTTTTGGGGGGGTGGGGACTTTTTTTATTTCCCTAGCCAAACAAGACGTGAAAAGGCTGCAAACAGCCCCAAATGAGTGTCAATTCTTTTTGTTTTTTTTCACAATTAAAACCTGCTCTATAAGTTAAAAGATTAATGTTTTAATATTTGGCCATCATCACAGCTTTAAGTGAATATTTGGAGGTTTTGGACACAAGGAAATTGGGTTTCGGAAGAGGAATATATTTAGGAAAACAACAAGGAGGATATGGATATTTAAAAAAAAAAAAAAAAACAGCACTGCAGCACGTAGCCATGAGTATGTAGCTTTGGATATAATCTGCCCTCCTTTTGGCCCATTTGGTCCATTTTCAGGAGTTTCTGCCAACGGTTCTTCATTTAGTCGCGAAGGCGGCACAAGTAGAAAAGACCTGCCACCCCCCCCCCACACACACACACACACACACACACTCCCAACCTGGCAAGGCCGAACGCTCGAAAGACCCGAGAACGAACTCTCGACTGCGCGTCAGCCAGGAGTTGGATCCAGATCCGGAGGACCGCCAAGAAACTCGGGGGGGGCGTAAAAAGCGCTAATCCGGCCACGATTGGCAGCTAATGAATAGCATGAAAGTGGAAAACCGATTACCTTAATCCACTAACATTTCTCTGGATTGGATTACGAGGAGCCGTTGGGGCAGGGGGGTGGGGGGACGGAACCGTAGCCGCGACAAAAGAGCGAGGAGGAGGCGACGCATCGAGTGAACGCCGCTGGAAACGGAAAAACCCCGCCGAGGAAAAACCGGACCAAGTTCGTCGCCAGGAGCGCCGGCCTCAGATTCGTCTCTCGGGCTCCTGCCCCGCAACAGAAACCGAAAGGGAGAACGGAAAAGAAGCGAGGAGGACCGAGGTCTCTCCCTATAATTACAAAGATAGCGCACTCTCCCCACCACCACCACCACCCTCCCTTCCTCCCGGAGCCTCCGAGGCGTCACTCCCAGTCCCTTCATATTGTACAAAGACTGTTCTATCAACCCAGGAACGGCATCATTGCTTGTAAATTAATTTGGGCTTCCTGTCAGCCTCTCTCTCTCTCCTCTCTCTTATCTGGCAGTGTAATATGGGGAGGCTGAGAGGCCCGGGAGGTGCCGCTGAGAGCACTTGGAGGAGGAGGGGGGTGGGAGGGAGG
>NC_051452.1:943355-948236 GCF_001649575.2 Kryptolebias marmoratus | reverse complement strand
CACACACACACACACACACAGGGAGAGGAGCCATTCGTCATCCGGACTGGACTCTGCTCCAAGAGGCCTTCACCTATCAGCACTATTTGTCGCCGTGTCACCCGCCGCGGATAAATCTTCCCTCAAGGATCCTCGTTTAAATCCGCCCCCCTATTACCGGCGAGGTCCGGCCCCGTCGCGATCGCACACACACACACACACACCTCTGACCCCCTTCAGTTGTTAGTAATTAACCCCTAACCCACTGAATGTAACCTCAATTCCCTAATGGCAATAAACGAGCGCGACTACAATCCCATTAGCGGCCGGAGTCGTGATGGCGAATTAGGAGGGACGTCGAGGAGCGAGCCGGCGCGCCCCAACACGGCACATTCATCAAATTTTATGTTTTATCCCGCTGGTAATTGCCTTCCGCTCGCTATTTATTAGCAGCCTCCTATTTAACCGGCGCTCCTTTGGCGCCTCCGCTTCATTTAGTTGCACTTTTCTTTTAAGGAATAAAAATAAAAAAGAAGAGGTAATTGTTGATCGGGGGAAAGCCGCATTTGAGTCGACGTTCAGGGGGAAAACACGGCAGTAAAAATGCAGCTCTGAGTTAGCACAGCTGTGTAACGTTTCACGGTTTTATAAAAGGGTTCATTTGGCTAATTTCAGCCTGTCTGCTCTGTTTCTGTTTGTTCGTAAAGAACACTATTTAATAAAAGTCGATGCTCTGATATATAAATTTGACCTTTTTTAAAGAATCAACTATCATGTTTGATGAAAAACAAGAATACTGAAAGACTTGGAATACTACCAACAATTACAGCAAACTATATATGAGTTGCAGAATATTTTGAATTTACTAATAATTCACAGGAAGTAGGTTTTTTTGGGGGTGAGCTGTAGACGTATATTTGCGAGGTGTACATAAACAAAAAAATAAAAAATAAATCTTTTGTGCGGAGAACCTTGTTTTTTTTAAAACCTAGTGTCCAGAATTTACGCAAAACAACAATAAGTGTGGTGGGAAAAAAAAAAGGAAAAGAATTTGGGAACATTATCCGATTTCTGGCAGAGGTCCAAAATGACGGGGACAAAAAAAAAACAAAAAAAACAACAAAACAAAACAAACAAAGACTATTTAAGCAAAAGCGTACAATAAGACATAAATCATCTATTGTTGCCCGGTTTACGGGGCTGGAAAAAACGAATCCGCAAGAAAAATTGGTTCGTATTCAGACGTGCGAGTTGCGGAGGTGGACCGGGTTGACGGGTAAATCCCTCCCAGTTCCCTTTTTTATTTTTCCCAACAAAAGACTCTCTGTTGAAGAATAATCCCCACATTATAATTTAAAAAAAAAATGCTGTGGTATTTAAACGTATTTCTGGTCGCAGAGGCGTAGAGGACATTACAAGTGAATGTAAATAAAACCCCTGAAAACGACAAAATGATTTTTTTTTTTTTTTACTCGCATTTTATCGCCAATTCAGCACTTCTGTCTGTGCCGCCGTTTGTAAATAAAATTATTTACGGTTCACATGTGCAGTGTGGTTATCTGCAGGTGACTATAAACAGGACTGAACTGTTTTTTTTTTGTTGTTTTTTTTATCCCCCACCCCCACCCCCTGCAGCCGCAGAGCCAGCAGGATGCAAAGCACAAACGGAGTTGGCTTGGGCTGAAATTTCTTGGTGGCTGCTGCCCTCTGGTGGCTGCCGACGGAAAGACGAGCACAAAAAAACTGAGGTCAGGGAACCGCCTATCCTACTAATCAATACATGATGAAATATATCAAAACGATAGACCCCGACTGTAAGTTCTGCAAAGTGCATCCAGAAACAATTAGTCATTTATTCTGATATTGTTGTATCACAAGAAAATTTTGGAAAGAGCGCAATAACTTTATAAATTGTTATATTGATTCTAATTGTTCCCTGAGGTATGAGCATATTATTTTTGTCTTTCATGGTGAGAATATTAATGCAGATAAAAGACTGGCAATCAATCTAATTATAATATTTGGCAAATTTCATAATCACAAGCGTAAATTTTCATCATCTTCACCGCTTTTTATAGTTTTGGTTAAGGAAGTCGAACTCTATTTAGCCACTATTTCCAAGCGTATGAACAAAAAAAGCTGTAAATACATATGTATGTTGTAGATCTCTAAATATTTTTAATTTGTCAGGCCTGTAATAAAGGCTCTCTATTCTTTTTGGGGGTTTTTTTCATACCAATGTATTGACAGTTGAAGCTACACCCCTTGCATAATTTATATTATACTGTGTTTTGTTTCTTTGTTTTTCTCTGTTTATGTAAACAAAGATGTTCATTAATAAAATAATAAATAAATAAAATTTTATTTATTATGCCCCCCTCCGCTGAGGTGTCGGAAACACCAAAACACGAGGTCTTGAGAGGATCCGGAGTAACCGAATTCACTGACAACGTGGGGGACATATTTAGCTGCGGCGCGAAAAGACGGAAACGTGGATGAAAAATTTTGGATACTTTATTCAGCAACAGCTGGAGTTTTTAAGTGTTTCAGCATCTTTTTTTTTCTGCTTGTGTTTGTAAACAGGTCATCACACAGAGTGAGGTTTTAATCAATTATTAGAACAATTAAATGTGTCAAGACTGCAACCAGTCAAGTTTGTTTTCAGTTCTTTCATTTTTATTTATTAAAAAAAACAACATTTAATGTACGGCGGCTTGCTTTTGACCACACAGTTGGTTTGGTAAGTAAAAAATGAGTGATTTTAAATCAACTTTTCAGCGTGTTTTGCTGATGATTCAGCAAAACCGCTCCAAGGAGGACGCCAAGAAAGGAAACGGGAATTTTCATTTACAAAACGAGTTTACGCTCGTCTTCGAAATGAGGTTCATTTTTGGTAAAGGAAAATTATCCATCCATCTTCTTTACCCGCTTCTCCATTTTGGGTCGCGGGGAGCTGGTGCCTGTCTCCAGCAGTCACTGTCCGAGAGGCGGGGGACACCCTGGACAGGTCGCAAGTCCATCGCAGGGACACGTAGAGACAAACGAGACAAACAACCATTCACGCTCTCACACCTAGGGACAATTTTGGAGTCATCAATTAACCTAACATGCATGTTTTTTGGTCTGTGGGAGGAAACCGGAGTACCAGGAGTAAACCCACGTGTGCACAGGGAGAACATGCAAACGCCACCCAGAAGCGATCCTGCAACCTTCTTGCTGGGAGGCAACAGTGCTAACCACTACTCCACTATGCCACCCTAAAGGAAAATTAAATTTTTTTTTAAAAAGCTGCACACCAGCTGGACGATTGTGGGACAAGTACGGCAAAGAATATGCATTTATTTAGCGCATATTGAAACTTCACAGAGGACGCTACGATTTGAAATAACTACGTTCGCGTTTGTCTTTTATGTGCAAAAAATACGAGAAGGAATCCGCTTGTTCGAGCCCCTTTTCGTCAACATTTAAGTTTGTGTTCTTGAGGAAATTGAACAGTTAAAAAAAACTGGAAAAGCAAATGTTTTTCACGTTTCGAAACCTGAAAATGGCAAGTGAATTTTTTACATTTGTGTCCTTTTTAAGATGGCGGATGAAGCACGATTACAGCAGAGGGACCAAAGAGCAGCAGGTGGGTGGAATTCCCAAATGTCCCAACTTGGTTTGGGAATGTGCCGCAACTTGACATCCAGTTTTAAATGCACCTTTATCAGTGACGTGAAGTTGACAAAATGTTGCCCTTCTTGGGTTTGTATCTGCTATAAAATAAGAACCCCCCCCCAAAAAAAAGCATGACTAATATTTCTTACACGGATACGCCTCCGTCTACTGTTGTCCGACGCTCCAGTTTGTGATGCGAGGCACGGATTAATCGCCTCGCCTCCGTCGGCGAATAAATCACCCGAGCGTAATTAAAAGGGGCGAGGCTGCGACTGACACGAGGTTTCGTCTGAATTACAGGAAGGAATTTGTTCCATTAATTCCCCTCCGTCCGCGCTGACACGTCTCGACTCAATCGCGCCTGTCATTCTTCCGGCGGGAGCCATCGCAGCACAACTTGACGGGCGCTTCGCTCTTAATATTCTGTAATTTTTCTAAATATTTCATTCTTTGTTTTTTTTTTAAATCAACCTGCTAGAGGACTACAGATGAAACTTAGCCTCTCTGGCTAAATCTGGCAATTCTGATTGAATTGATTCGATCTGATCGACTGAAACTAAGTTTAGCGACAGTTTTAGCTTCCATCACATCTCTGCTGATAAACATTTGGAGGGAGAATAGATTTATCTTTTAGATTTCACAGGCGTTTTTTGTGATTGTTGCGGCTAAAATGCCTGATTTTCCTAAAAGTTGCGATTTTAAAAAAAAATCAATAATAAAACATAACTTTTAATATTTAAACCAAAGTCATCCTGTCGGTCCCAATCGGAGATTCCGATTTCCCCCCGAAAACGCTTCTTGTTTGAGATCTGGCGTTCTACACCCCCTACGTCTATAAAGGGTATATATATGAAAAAAGCAAAAAATATGGAAAAAATGGGCAAATATAGCTAAGTATGTTGCCTGAAAACAAAAGTCTGACTGTTTCATAGTCTGAACCACGACTTTTCTCGTATTCTTGATTTTCTTTATCATCAACTTTAGTTATTTCTTTTAAAAACAGAGCTTTATGTCAAAGCGAATCACAGCAGATTAAGCATTAAAGTGTGTGTGGGAACCGAGAAAAGATTTATTTTGGTCGATTCTCCTGAAGCTGCAGGAAGAATCGCCTTCGAATGACCAGGAGACACGGGCGGCTTCAGAGCGGCAAGTTTCTCCTTAGAAAATGTTTTCAGCTCAGGAGGGAATAATCAATGCCCCCAGGATTTCGCGGGGCATTTTCCTAAAAGTTGCAATTTTTTTTTT
>NC_051452.1:941839-942871 GCF_001649575.2 Kryptolebias marmoratus | reverse complement strand
ACTAGACCACAGAAACAGTGGCGAATCACATTAGAAACAATAAATATTGGGTTAAAGTTGCAGGAAAGTTGCGGTGTTTTGGGCAAAGTTGCAAAAAGTTGCGATTTTGCGGGGTTTGCTTGATTTTCCAATAATAGTTGCGATTGCAAAATCCTGGAGGGTCTGCCAATTTACAAAAGTGACCTTACTTATGCCTGGACGTGTCCACACACCAAAATGGAAGTCGGTACGTTGCCTTTTTTTTCAGGTTATCCAACACACAAGATGAACCCCTCTTCGTGTTGCGACAGGAGACAAACAAAAACAAACAGCAGACGGCACAAACCCCTCATAGTGACTGTCAGCACGGTGGCGGAGGGCTGATGGGCGCCTTGCGGTCACCGAGTCGACCGTGAACTCCTCTGTGGAGCAACGGGTTTTAGAGTCGAATGTGAGGCCTGTCTGTCTGACAGCTGAAGCTTGGTTAGCAATGATCCCGAACACACCAGCTGATCTACAACAGAATGGCTAAAATATAAAAAAATCAAGGTGCTTCAATGGCCCAGTCCAAACCCAGACCTCAGAAACAAATATGAAACAAATATGTGCAAACCCCAATGAACTGAAGCTATGCTGTAAAGAAGAGTGGGCCAAAATTCCTCTACAATGAAGCGAGACGCTGAAACAGAGAAAACAACCACCGAGTTACTGCTGCTACGAGCTGCCGTTTCATGGGGCGAACTTAGTTTTTCTATTTTGGCTTTATTTTTGTTTAATAAATAATGTCAAGTTGGAATCTGTTGTGTTTTTTGTTCACTTCAGTTCAGATTTGGCTTATTTTAGAACATAATAAAACCCACTGGCGGTGCCAGGGGGGGCGCTAGAGGGTGCTATAGCTCCCCCTGGAAAAGTCATAGCACCCCCGTAGCACCCCCAAGCAAAGGCATAACCGGGGTATGTGTGGGACATGTCCCCCACTTCCCTTATGTATGCCCTATATCCCCCGCACTTTTTTCCAGCCGCTGCAATTGTTTAATTTGTTGTTAACATGTG
>NC_051452.1:934085-939844 GCF_001649575.2 Kryptolebias marmoratus | reverse complement strand
TCATTCTGTTCTTCATTTATATACCATATATATATGATTATATATGTTTGTGCTTGCGCCTGTGTGTGTTGAGAACTGTAAGAACAAATAATCCTTCATTAGCACCCTCAATAAAATGCTTAGCACCCCCTCAGCACCTGCAGAAAAAAAATCTCTGGAGCCGCCACTGATAAAACCCACATCACTTCTTTTATGTCCTGATGATTGAAACCCAAGCATATATTGCATTTAAAAATTGCATTTTTCAATTTTTTAATTGCGGTTTTTTTTTTCAAAATAAGTCTCCGAGCACAGCAGCTACAAGCTAACTTCCGGTTAGCCATCCAGTTCAGAGCAGATAGCCACACTTAAACAATTAAACACAAAAAATAGCTAATACCTGTAGAAACAGGTGTCAGACTCACCTTTTCGTGCCTCTCTCCTCCAGTGCCATGCGTCGTTTCACCCTTTGTTGGATGTTAAAATTTAAAAAAAAAAATTTAAAAGTCCAAAACTTTCTCAGCTTCATGCTAATTAGCTAGGAACAAAAAAGCGCGCCATGTTAGCTCATGTTATACTCCAGCTAGCTTAAAAAAAGCTACTTTGTTTAACTAATTCTGGCAATTTCTGCTTTGTGTTAAAATGTGAAAGTAAAGCTGGGCTCAAATGGTCGAGCCACGCTTTTTTTTCCAGAAACGAGTCCGTTCTTTAGCGGGAACACGAAAAGGCGACCGGAACAAATCAATTTACCCGAACTTCACTGAGGCTGCAGTACCGCCTTCCACCACACAGGTTGGGCGACGTTCGTTTAACGTTAGAAGCCAGAGGGGCGCTGTTTCCTCTGTTTTGACGCCTCTAACATAAACGCTCTTATTTCTTAACCTTTTTGAGTCTTTACAGGGAATAAATAATGCCCAAGATATAAGCTTTTTACTCTTCCCTCCGAATATGATTAACTGTGACTCTTGCTGCTCATAATGTTATTGGTAAATAGTGCTTATGTTGGTTACCTTTAGTGATAATTGGTATCAATAGTGTGGTTCTCAGCATCTCCAAACCCACTTGGCAGTAGTAACAGACAAGAAGAACGTTTTGTTTTTATTTGAAAACACAACAAAGTTCCAAGTCATGCATTCAATTCTGTCTTGGCAAAAAATCCTATAATTCAAAATTGAAACAACGCTCCCAAATAGCTAAAATTGGTCCATTTGGTTCTTGTGCAAACGACAAATGACAAATTTAACAATCGGAAGGCTTTTATTCACAGTTTTCAAAAGAAATGTTTCTATTTTTAGATGTCTGGAATGCGTTGTTATCGTCCAGCCCAGGCTTGCTTCTTTCACATCATGAACCACCCGACGGACCCGACGGACCACATTTGGGTCTTCGAATGATTAACTTTTGGAGCCAGGCTAATTCAAGGTGGCCGCCACATTCAACTGGCCTCCGAAAACGCAAAAACGGCTACAACTCAGTCAGTTTTTTACAGACATTGAACTGAAACGTGGTGCGGTAGTAGCTGATGGTCATTCAGTTTGCCTTTATTTTTCAAATTTCTTTTATTTTTTTATTTTTACATTTCCCAGACTATTCCATACGGCAGAGATAGTTCAGGTGTGTTGAAACGGGGCTCCACAGAAAGGTCATAATCAGTATCTTACCTGTTGTAGGTAACACTCTGAACACTGCTGTCCGTTTTAGGATTATTTGGTCATTCCGGCAGAAATATTCGGATATTCCTGCAAGAACTCCAGGTAAATAATCTGTAAATTGACGGCATCGCGATGGTTTAACAAAATGGCGCCTGCGCGAAAGACTGACGCTTTCAAGATTTAGTTAGCATTTACTCCATATGGTCGAGTTGTACCAAACGTTTAAAGATGTCTGACCTAATATATTCATGGAAATCTTTTTTTTAAATAGTTGTTTCTTGCTTAGAGGCTAAAGCTGTGTAGGATGAAAGAGAGTGTTTAAAGCTTTTTTGTTAAAATATGAGTATTTTACTAAAACTGTGTTACTGTAAAAGACGGTAAGCTCAGCATCTGCTGAACCGGCTGACTTGTAGCCATTTTTTGTGCCGGCTCGGGTCGATTTATTTAGGAATCCTTCCAGTGGTTCATGAGCTATGTTGCTCAAATGCTACACAGACGTGGGTAAAAACATCATGGCCGCTTCCCCTTCAGCAGCGGGTGACAATAAGTAAAATGGGAAAACAACTGAGCTCACTTCGCTTTCCCCTTCGCTCCCGTTTTAGCTCTCGCGGCCTGCGCCTTTCCCCTCCCCGTCTGTGTAGGCGTCGCGTTCTGGCGCCCCCCGCTGGCCGCTGCTCCCCGCTGCGGGGCGGTGGCGGCGGCGAGCGGCGCCTGGCTCTCTGCGTCTCTGCGGGCCTCCTGCACGAGGAAGAGACGAACAGGATCCGCCCCGTTTTGTTTTGTTTTTTCTACCATTGGTGCGTCATTTTTTTAGTCGCTGCGAGGTACCTGCTCGTCCGGTTGGCCGTCCTCTGGGAGCGTGACGTCTTCCACCCGCTGCAGGCCGGAGGCGGCTTCTCTCTCCGCCTCCCACTGGAGGAGGTCGACGCCCTGCAGAGGCAATAACAAGCGACTAGACAACCTTTTCCTCCACGAAACTGACCCAGGTGACCGGGACTGGGCAGCGGCTACACCTGGATAACCGGAAAGTTGGGCGAATGAGACGAAAAGCTGCAAAAGCCTCATGGTCCTGTAACCATAGCAACCAGCTGCCAGCCCATAATACGCTCTAGCTTGAAATCCCTGCGTTCAGTTAGCTTCCTGAACAAAGTGAGCAGCTATTCCAGCAGAAGGATCACATCCCCACTGCTACTGCTAGCTGCAGCCGTGTCTGCAGAGAGACGCCGAATTCCGTATGGGTTCGCTAAGTGACGAGCTAGCGGCTAGTCAGAGCCGGGCTAACGCCGTGTTCCGTATGTACTTGGAAACTGGAGTTTCAAGTCCCGAAAAGTCAACGGAATCAGGAAATTCCTGACCAGCCCCGACCAAAACATCCTACATGGCTGACTTGAACGGGAAAAAGTCGCGATAGCCGCGGTAACAAAACGTTTTATTACAGCCGTCGTGCTGTTCAACCGTGTTCGTACGGCGATTTTCAACTTGTGTCGCCAACAGCAGTTAGCCCGAACGCGGCCGTCAGCGAATCCTGCCGGTTTTCCGAGATACAGCTAACGGCTAATTCCTCCCCGATACGACATCTGAGGTGAATGGGACGCTAGCTAACGGCTAGCCCGAGACTAGCCGTTATTTCTGCATAAATAACAGTTTGTTTGTGGGGTTGACGCAAAAATCACGTTAGAAAACCACAAATTATTCCTCGTCTTTTTTTGTTTACAATTAAATTCGCCGACTAGATACGGAAATTCTCCGGATATCGTTCGGAACATCTAAATGTCAACGCCGCACGTCCTCGCAGCTTTTGGTCGCCGTTTCTTTTCATCATCATCATCAGAAGAAGAACTTCACCTTCTCTCTTTCAACCTGGCGCCTCCGATTCGGAACTATTTTACCGACTCGAAATCCGAGATTGTCCGAAGTTTCGAATGTAAACAAACCATTCGTAATTGTTGGCAACAAAACACGACTCTGCTGATTTCGCTTATTTATTACAAATCGTAGATCACATATTTTGACTACTGTTACGGCTTTAAGATGGCAGCGGCCCACTTTGGTCCTGGACTAGCCATTAGCTCGTCAACTATCTATTTTCCCAAACTGAGGTCCTTCGAAGAGCTGTCTACGACAGGTAAGACACTAATTGCTCATAATAAAGATCCGAGCGACGTGAACGTTACCTGAGCTAAAGGACGAGGCGTCGGCGGCAGCTGCACCTCCAGATGCGTCAGACTGACGGACGCGTCGACCCTCCCACCCGCCACGGCCCGGAACAGCCTCGCCCTGGCGACGCAGGCGTCCACGAGGAACCGGGCGAGCTCGCGCTGCTGGACGGGGGTCAGGTCCGGGAGGCGCTCGCACAGCGCCTCCCTCAGAAGGGCCGACAGCTTGCGTACGTCGAAGCCTGAAGGAGAGAAGCCAAAGAAAATTGAATTTAAAACGAAACCTGCAGCAGGAGCGGCGGTGACGAGGCGCAGCACGGCGCGGCGAGGTCCTGACCGTCCAGCTGAGGGAAGAGGACTTTGGCGAGCACGGCCGACCGGATCACGTTCGGCCAGGAGAAGCCTCGGCCCGCGGCGAACGCGGCAACGTCGTAGACGAACTCCTGGTGGAAGCGGAGCCTCTCGTCTGAGAACTCGGGCCACTGGAAGTGACAGCTGAGCACCTGAACACCAGCGTCCTTCTGAAAACAAAAAAGCGACGTTGTCACCCTCAGAGTCAGTGTTGTGAATGACTCTCGGCTACCACCGCGTCAAATATTAGCTTAATATTTGCAAAACTGACCGAGTTATCACCATTTTTGTATTGGCTAATGCTGATTAGCTGTAATGGCCATTTTGAATCGGGTTGACCTTAAAAGTTAATCACTTTTAGAGGTACAACCAATGATTATTTCCTGAAATTTTCATTCAAATACGTCAAACGGTCCGTGAGATATTTTGCTAACAGACAGAGTCAACGGCAACATTTTGAACAAAGATCTCATGCAATCTGTTAGCACTCAGAATATGTGTTGAGGATGACTCTCAGCTACTACCACACCAAATTTTAGCTCGATATCTTTAACGCTGACTGAATTACAGCCCTTTTTGTGTCGTCTAAGGTCAGTTGGCTGTGCCAGCCATCTTGAATTGGGTTGGCTCCAGAAGTCAATCAGCTGTAGACATGCATCCAGTGATTACTTTCTGCAAGTTCCATTAAAATTCGTCCAGCGGTTCGTGAGATATTTTGCTAACAGACAGCGACACGAACGGACATGGGCTAAAACTAACTGAGTTACGCTGTTTTTGTTTGGATTTATATTTTTTAAAGGGGCATTTTGAGTCAACATTAGGTTTGGATCGATTAAATAAAAGCCTCGAGGAGTTTTACTTTTCTTGTCCACCCACCTCGAGTCTCACTATCCGAGTTATTTCACTCTCTGTGAGGGAATCCATCTTTGAAACGCGGCTCTGTTTCACTCGGTTGCCTTGGAAACGGACGCCAGCGGGATTATTATGGCACGCCGTTGTTGTATATAATCACGTAACGTTAAATTTTAATTATTTTTTTCCAGTTTCAATAATAGCATCAACCCAAATAATTTTTAATGCAATTTTTACTTGTAATAGATAAATATAAATATATCTATAATAGATAAAACGTTGAATAAATTAATTATTTTTAACATTAAGCTCACGACTGGCCAAAATAGGATTTTAGATGTCTATATTTGAGAAAAAGCAAGTCAGAAAAACATTTATTTGTAAAGTGACGCCATTTGTTGTAGGAAAAATGGTTTCGGGTGTCTGAAATATTAAAACAATTTGTTTTTGGACAGCTGAATCTGAGTTATTATGATAAGTAAACTCAGAACTTATTATATGGTAAATTCGCTTGCCATAAAATAGACGCAAACGCAGCTGCGGACGTGATGACGTCATCAACACGACGTCCAGCAAGTTTTTTTTTTTAATAACCTTTATTTAACATATTGCAATACAAAACAAAAAGTACCAAGCTCAACATTCGAAAAATTACATTACAAAAAGTGATTTATGGCACCTAGACAAAAACATATGCCTAAAATGTGTATACATATATTTAACAAAATAAGCCAAGGGCCAGCAAAAAAGAAAAGCATCATATATCTAA
>NC_051452.1:902910-923352 GCF_001649575.2 Kryptolebias marmoratus | reverse complement strand
GCAGCCGCTTCTTCCTCAACTGGCCTCAGTCTTTTTTCAGTCTGCGCCTTCACCGGAGTAGACGGTGCTGAGCTATCACGTTCACGTTTATTTTGCATTGAAACTTCCATCGCGTAATCGTGTTCAGAATCTTTCACCTGTGATGTCGTTTTCGTCTTCGTCTTTGGTGGTCCCAGCTGCAGTTTGGGAGGCTTCATTAACTTGTTAGCATCCATTGAAACTTCTTGGGTGGAGTAACCTACTTTAATAAGGAGAATTTTGCGGTAATTTACGGAGCTCTCACAACAAGCGACTGCTCAGGTCGCCATCTTGGTACCTCCCCACGTCCGGCAAGTTATTAGAGAGCGTAAATTTACTCAGGCAGCTAACAGCTACCTAATCAATGACTTATATGAATATAAGTCATTGTACCTAATAATTTGTTAGCTTGACACAGCTAGCTTGTAGCAGTTATTCTACCATTAAAACCGCCCGTTTTTTACACTGTTATTAAGGAGTATTAGTCCGGGGATTAAGCTCCTTTCCTCTTTCCGTTCTCCATCAAAAAAAAGCGGAGTCCAGCTTAGAGCGCGTTACTTTATTTGAAGCGGACCAACGGTCGAATTGGATTGTACTTCCGGTCGGCTGTTTCAAAATAAAAGCATAAAATGTGAGGATTTGGAGCCTGATATGAATCCCAGATCATTTTAGACACCCTTGCTGCGGGTTCTGTTAAATGTTAGGCTATCTAAAACAACAGAAAAAATATATAATTTGCAGATTATTTGCCACAAAACACCTTTTGATTATTTTTAATTCAGCAAAAATAGCTGCAAGTGCTCATTTGCATCTGAAAAGTTGGGGTTTGAATTATCTTTTGACATCTTCCTCTCAAGCCTCAAACATAGCCTCAATAAAAAAAAGGTTTAGACTAAGATCATCTTGTGTTGGGAAATTACGAAGTTGGAGCCATTTTGGTCGCACGTTTATGTGCAATCTCATGTGAAATCACAAGGTGTTAGCTCAGAGTGTGTTGTGAATGACTCTCAGCTGCTACCACCTCTATATTTTAGCTAAATATCTATAAAATTAACTGAATTATGGCCATTTATGTACTAGATAATTCCATTTGACTGTGGTGGCCATCATGAAATGGATTACCTCCAAATGTTTATCAGTTGTACATGTACATCCAATCATTATTTGCTGAAAGTTTCATTAAAATCCGTCTAATGGTTCATGAGATATTTTGCTAACAGACACTCATCACTGACAGCAGTTAATGCTGACAATTTAGGTGAAGATCCTATGTGACGAGTTGCACTTGGAGTATGTATTGTGAATTACTCAGGGCTACAACCACACCAAATTTTAGGGCTTTATTTGCTAATATGACTCAATTATAACCAACGTTGTGCTTTCCGAGATGACTTGGCTGCGGCAGCCATCTTGAATTGGATCGACTCCGAAACCTAATCATTTGTAGACGTCTATCCAGTGATTGTTTCCTGAAAGTTTCATTTAAATCCACCTGATGGGTTGCGAGATATTCTGCTAACAGACGGTACTGACTCCAAATCGTTAGGGGAACTTTTTAAACAAAGACCTTGTGCGATCTGTTAGCGCTCTGAGTGTTGGGGATCAGTCTCAGCTACTACCACACCAAATTTCATCTTTTTATCTGTAAACCTGACCAAGTTATAGGCTTTTATTACTACTTTATCTTAACATATTATATTCAAGAAAAAAAATAAGAAGACAAATTTAAATTTTAGCATTAAAATCAAAATATTGCACGTTGTTTTGTGCGAGGTATTAATGTCGCGTCTTATTTTGAAAGTCTGATTCCCTTTTCTTCCGGTTGAGCATGCACAGCTTGACGGTTCTCAGACGGGCTCCTCTCCGGGAATCAGCGCGGTGCTCTGCCTCGGCTCTGGGCTCCTGATGTCAAAGTTTTACTAATTTATTTCAGGAATCTGTTTGAATTTTTTATTTATTTTAATTTTTTTCCCAGATTCTTATCTTTGGACATCGCGGCCGTCGTGAATCCGTACAGGTAAAAATAACCGGTTTACCAATTTCTTTATCACACCTGTTGCTTCCCGTACCAGAAGGCATGTCAGGTGTCGCGTACGTTTGGGTGATGCAAACACCGGCGATGGGTTTCTTACCGTTACGGCACACTGATGCGGTCCGATCCGGTTGTTGGGACGAGGTAAGTCACCTGATTATTATGGGATAAGTGACGGGAAGCAGTCAGCAGGTTCAGCCTGTAAAACTAGGCCATTACATCTTATAATCCCCCCCCCCCTCCACACACACACACACACACTCTTGTCCTACTGACTGAACCACCTAATCGTGTCCGTTTCTGATCGGTCGGGGGTCCTCGTCCAAGCTCGAGTGTCGTTGCCGGAAAAAGGTTTGCGAGTTCCTCGAGGAGCGCTTCGACTTGCATCGACGCGTCTCCAGAGACGAGCTGCCTCTCTCCTGGCCTCTCATCCCTGACTCCCCCCCAAAGTCTCCGAGGCCCACCCGCCCGTCCCTCCAGCTCTCGTTGAAGTGACGAGGCAGAAACAGACAGATGAGGAGTCACCAGACGTCTCGAGTTAGGCGACAGTTGCACGACCAGAGAGGATCTCGTCTAAGGGCTGGTGGACCGGTTTGCATGGTTCGAACCCAAATGCAGGCGGAGATAGAGCTTCAAGAAAAACGAATGTATTAACAAAAAGAAAAGCCGAAAGGCTGCAACTAAAAAACAAAAAAAGACACGAGGAAAACCAGACAGCACATGGAAGTGACAACGAACCAGCGAGAAAAGGAAGATGACCAGGTTTTAAAGGCTGATTGTAATTTGGGGAAGTGGACACAGGTGAGTAATGACGAACTTGACTTAGGACAAGATGAATATGACAGGGAACAACATTGAAAAAACAAAATAAACTCAAAAAAATACCTCAACCCCAAACCCCGATCCTGACAGATCTCCCCGTTTCGAGGATATCGGGAAATCAAAACTGTCCTTTTCAAAGAGGCGGAATAAGATTTGTGGACCCTTGGTGTGTTTTTTAGCATTTTCAAATCCTCCGTCCCAGAACCTTCGAAAAGAGACGCAGTTCGTTGAAATATGTCCATTTGTCACCTGGCAACGACCCGGTTTTGCGGTGCCAGTTTGAAAACTTGAGTTTTACCGGTCTGGACTGGTCAAAACATTATACGACGGGATTTACTGGCATTGTGGTAGAGAAAATGGTCACTTTAAAAGGAAATTATACGGGTTATCAGGAAAGGGAACAACAAACTTCGATTTCAAGGTAGATTCCTTCACATATTTTAAGACTTCCTTCTTAATAAAAGAAATTAAGACAAAACCCCTTCTGATTGGTTCCTTTTAAGGAACCAAGCTGGTAGTTGTTTATGCGTATAAGTAGCAAAGGTATAAAGAGATTTAATTTCCATATACGCAGCTTGCAGGAAGAGTTACGAATGAATGATTCCAGGACCTCGAGGCTACGGAATTGACGAATTCCGAAAAATGACATTCGTTTAGCTGCATCTAAAAAAAAAATCGAAGCCAAGATAAGCGCAAAGCGCAGACTTTAGGAGGACTTTCGCCAACGAGAACGTGGAAGTACGGGACGTCGACACCGCCCTTATAAACGGCAGGAGCTTTGTTCCCGCTTGTTGCACTTCCTGTTTTTACTGATTCTCCAGGTTGAGGCTGATACCCTGCCTTTGGGTCGGCGGTAGTACCGGTTTGCTGCGACGCAGTTCGGGGGGGGGGAGCGGTTGTTGTTTTCAGAGATTTCAAGACAAGAGGCACCCTGTGGTCAGACAGATTGCTTGTGACTACAATCCTCTTGTGACTGTAGAGCTGTGTGTGTGTGTGTGTGTGTGTGTGTGTGTGAGAGAGAGAGACAGAGAGAGAGAAGAGAGCATAGGGATAGGTATAGAACGCCCCGTGATGATGTCACAATTTGTTTCCACACGGCCTAGCCGCCATGTCGAAGACAAGCCTTGATGGATAAACACAAAGGATGGAAAGAACACACAGAGTGATTGTGTGATTGGCCAGAATTCTGAAATGGGCGTGGTGAATGCGGTCACGCTGGAAGCTAACGTTAGCTTCTGGGTTACAATTTTTCGTGGTGTGACCGCGAGTCTCTCCTGGGCAGAGGCCGGCATGTGTGTGGGCGCTGCTGGACGGGCGCGGGACTCGATGGTTGTCAGAACGATGGCCGACATCCTGAAATAAGATGTTCTCTTCCATCAACTGTGATTGTCGTAGTGTTGCAACAACACAAATCAAACTGATTTCCATGCCATGCGCTCACTGCGTTCCTGTCATCATCCAACAACGACGGGCTGCAAGGGGAGTGGCTTCCTGGAGATCGGCAGTGAGTCCTTGCATTAAAAGGACATCTGTCTGCTACATCAAAGAGCAGATTTCTTACATTAAAGGTTGACAAATCTTGGTCGGGCAAACCCATCAGCTTGGATCTTTTTGTTGGCGGTACATTGCCCCATGTGCTTTTGTTATGAAACAACAGCTTGAGATCTTTTGAAAACAGAAAATACTTTTAATGGCGGACCAGTTCACTGCCTTGTCCATGTATTCAACCGTTATCTATTGTTCCGGAGTCGGGTCGTGGAGGCAGCAGCTTGAGCAGACATCTCTCTCCACGGCCACCTCTTCCAGCTCTTCCAGAAGGATTCCAAGGCGTTCCCGGGCCAGCCGAGAGACAGATGCCCCTTTTACACAGGCTCTAAAGGTCCCGGCTCCACTCTACTCGGCTTGCTTTGCGCGCGTTTCCACCGGCATTTTTTCGAGGCCGGCCCTGCTTCTTTGGTCCCTGCTTCGTGGGCGGCGCAAGCTTAGCTCCTTTTCACTCATTGGTCGTGGGTGTGGCCAGATACGAGCATAAAGAGCGAAGGTAGGAATATAAACAACAGCGTTAGCTCACCCTGCAACGTTTCTGCCGTCTGTCCCCCAGCTGAAGGCGCTGTAAAGCCTGAAATCTCCAGCGGATAACAGCCGTCCTACTCCGCGCAACAATCGCGGCATCCAGAGCATTTCTTTCACTGCGCCTCTCTTCCTGAAGTCTCAGGAGAATCCCCATAAGTTTAAAAAACAGCAACAACACAGGGCCAATGTTGTCCATAGCGCTTCCGTTGTTTACACAACTTGCGCCAAGTTTCGGTAGCGTACCCCCCCCCGTGTCGCGGCCCCGCCCCCCGCAACGTGAGGAGGCGTTCCTCTGCTACCGACCAAACTGGCCGGTGTGAACGCGATGCATTCTTTATCGAGCCGAGCCGAGTAGAGCGGAGTAGAGCCGGACTTCTGAATTAGAGCCTGTGTAAAAGGGGCAATGGTCTCTCCCTGGGGTCTCCTCACAGTTGGACATGCATAGAACACCTCTCTAGGGAGGCAATCAGGGGGGCACCCTTACTCGATGCCTGAACCACCTCAGCTGGCTCCTCTCGATGTGGAGGTGCAGAGTCTCTGCTTCGAGTCCCCCCCCAATAACCAAACTTCTCACCCTGTCTCTAAGGGAAAGCCCAGCTGTATCCGCGTTCTCGTTCTTTCAGACATGGGACACATGACCATAGGTGGGGGTAAGGAATGAAGACCAACAAGTAAACAGAGAGTTTCGCCTCACAGCTCAGTTCCCTCTTCCCCACAACGAACCGGTACAGAGTACGCAACACTGAGGAAGCTGCACCGATCTCACGGTCCGTTCTCCCCTCACTCGTGAACAAGACCCTGAGATCCTGAAACTCCTCCGCTTGAGGCAGCACCTCACTTCCAACTTGAGAGAGTAGTCCATACTTTCTTTTACAGCACTTTTATATTCTCACGTATACACCAATAAGCTTATTGGAGGCCAACGCACTTCAACACGCTGCAGGTGCTCGGGATCAAACCCTTGATACTCCAATTGAAAGACGAACTCCCTACCACCGCCCCAGTGGAAGGTGGAACTTGCAGATGACTTAATTTTCCCATTCCTTTATACAAGCGAAGTCGCAGCATGAATACAGTTAATATTGGCTTTTTACTTAAAATAAAAAGCTACATTCAAGCCTCTCACCTCCTTTTTGCTGTAATTTTGCTCTATATGACTCAAATATCTTAAAATCTGATTGGCCTTTATGTGCTTGCTCGTGATTACGTTTTTCCTTCCGCATTGTTCCAAAGTTTGCCGTCAGAATTTCAAATGAGCACCTTCTTCTTCTGAGCATCAGCCGTCCTATAACCCAGCTCGGCCTCATCAATAACAAGTCCGCTCCCCCCCTCCTTCCATTCCCACACACACACACACACAGATTCTTAATCAGGCTTTTCTTTCTATCCTTAGCTCCGTCCCTCCTGTGTTCAACCGCCCCCTCCCTCCCCCTTGTACCCGATTACCGGCTGCCATTTTACCTTGAGAGCCTCAGATCTCCAGCCTCTGTGTTACGTTTCGGTGTGTGACTCAGGCTGGAGAGATAAGCAACCACACTTGAACATAAAGAAAGATTCTGACTCTGGTCGGACTCCACCGGCACCAAAATCCACGCATTCCCCCTCCGAACCTTTTCCACATCGCTTCGGACCATGTTCCCTGGATATGTGAGTAGTCCCTTTAGGGCGGAGAATGCTCGCAGGCAGATGGAACGGTTTAAGTTTGTGATTATGTGTTTTAAAAATGATGCTGCAGACAAAACTTCAGAGCCTTAGTGGTAAACGTCGATGTTATCCGCTTGACGATGGTCCATCGGTAGTAAGTCAGTGGAGAATTACATTAAATGTTGTATTTTCATCGTCAAAAGTGTCCCAATTTGGTAAATCCATGGTTAGAGGGAAGTTACACACAATCTTATCCATAAAATTAGCAATGCTGATTGGAAACGATGGTTCCACTGAATAGATAATGGTCAAATAATCTATCTATCTATCTATCTATCTATCTATCTATCTATCTATCTATCTATCTATCTATCTATCTATCTATCTATCTATCTATCTATCTATCTATCTATCTATCTATCTATCTATCTATCTATCTATCTATCTATCTATCTATCTATCTATCTATCTTATTTTGCACTTGTTACACTTATGGTTGCTTGGGAATGGTCCACCTTACCACGATTTGCAGATTAAAAAGAAAATTGGCTTTTTTTCTACGCGCATTTATCCAGATTTCCAGTTTTCCCAGCAGAAATGTACCTTTTGTTTTACGGTTTGCTGAAATGTTTGCGTTTCGAGTGAAAACACGCACGATTTGAAAGGGAAAAAGTCGCTTTTTGCTAACTAGCTTAGCAACTTTGTCATCCGACGTTAAGGCGGGAAAACCGAAGCGTTAATAACTGAGCGTATCGAGTTTAGAGCTCACAAGAATGTGTTTTAAATGACATTTTTCGATGTGAAATTGCGGCTAAATACGGGGTTAAGCTGTTCCCTTGAAGCGAAAATCATCACAAAGCTAAAGAAGGATTAAGAGTCATCGTGTCACATTGGGCCAGTCTGCAGCGAAGAGCAAGGGACTAGAAATCCCGCTAATCCTGCTGATAACGCTCACCTTTTAACATGGGTAATTAAATGTTATGCAGCTAATGATCCGGTGTTTACACTTCTAAAAATGACACTGAATGTAGGAAGAGGTTCTCTCCTCTGGGCTACTTTCTGCTCATTTCCAGGCTTCGTTTGTTTGAACTTTCGTAACCTTCTGTATTTTAGTTTTATGCTTCATCTGGGTTAAATTGTTTTCCATATTTTGTTGTACGTATCGAAACCTTTTCAACTCGGTCAGCTTCACTATGGTCAAGCACATTTTAAATTCTGTGCAACCGGGGCTGCAAAATTAATCGGAAACAGTTTTTAAACGCACGCTGTGGATTAGGCAAGCTGGTTTACGTCGGCCGTTCAGAAGCAGGACAGACAGTTTTTTGCGTCTCTTGCAAATAGGATTTCCATAGACGTGCTAGGACACTCGACTAAAAATAACGGGTTGTGAAAAGCTCTGTCTTTAAACATTCACATTATTCAATCCCTGCAGGATTTCGCGGGGCATTTTCATAGAAGTTTTGATTTTTTTTTTTACTAAAATCAATAAAAACATAACTTTTAATATATAAACCAAAAATACTTCCTAGTTTTGTAAGATAATTCCCAACAAACATTGACATTCTCAAAAGGTGCTTTATTTGAGAACTTTGAGAGCTTCTAAACTGAGATTCATGAGCATTTCTGGATTGTCCCTGGTCTGCAGCTCTCCTCACATGTTTTGCAGACACAAACCAGACCCTCCAGGATTTCGCGATGTTGCGATCGCAACTATTAACGCAAAATCAAACGAACCCCGCAAAATCGCAACTTCTTGCAACTTTAACCCAATATTTATGGTTGAATACAAAATAACCCCAAATAACTCAGGAAGAAGACACGTGACGTCACTTCCTGTTAACATCAGAATGCCGGGAGCGTGCAGGAGCAGCGACCGAAGCCAAAATGTGCGCTAATGCTTCACATTTGCCCACAAAGATTTCAGCAAAACGCAGCAGTGAAGTTAGCTTGAAGCTGGATGTTGGATATTCGCGCTCCGCGGAGTTAGCGGCGTCTAGCTCGCGGCTGACCCGAAACAGGAACGCTAATGTCGGCCAGCCGTCTCCTAAGTGAACCGCCGCGCGTGAAAGTATGGGCCGGCAGAGAACGGCTGGCCGACATTAGCGTTCCTGTTTCGGGTCAGCCGTGAGCTCGACATTCTGACGTTAACAGGAAGTGACGTCACGTGTCTTCTTCCTGAGTCATTTGGGGTTATTTTGTATTCCACGCCACACAAACCTACAAAGAAGAGACTAGACCGCAGAAACGGTGGCGAATTGCTTCAGAAACGATAAATATTGGGTTAAAGTTGCAAAAAGTTGCGATTTCGCGGGGTTTGCGCTAAAATCGCAAAATCCTGGAGGGTCTGATTATTACATAGACAGCTACGTTTGACGTTGTCACTTTGTCATGTGACAATTTCCCACATTTTTTTCCTGTTTCAGATTTGCCGAAAGGAAGAGCTTGTGTTTTATCAGTGGAGGTGTAATTTAACGGTGAATGTAGAGCAGAGCACTTTTAGTTCATTATTTTTAAGATAATAAAGCATTTCCCTGCATGTTCAAGTGATTGCCACGGATTACAAAATGCGTTCCCCCTGTTTGACCCATTCAGCCGTGTCAGAACGTCCTGTTAATGGGTGTCCTGAATCCTCATTTAAATGTCCTGATTAGTGCGTGAGAATGATTAGAAGGTGTGAAGACATAAACAGAGGTTAACACCTCAAAGAAAGTAGAACTTCAGAGGGCTGCAGATCTCCTTTCATTTAACGGTTGCTTGTAAACAACCTGCATGTTTTTGCTTTCGCTCCGCAGGTGCGTGTGAGATCAGAGCATGCATTCGGTCCAGGCGGGGCTGTGGGACCCCCGGCCCCCGTCTAAACATGCCACGGCCCCTCCCGCCAACTCGCGCGACTCCCACGTGACCTCGGCCATCCCGGCCAAGCGGATCACTTTCTACAGAAGCGGCGACAGCCAGTTTGGGGGCGTCCGGATGGCCATCCACAAGCGCAGCTTTAAATGCTTCGACGCCCTGCTGGACGACCTTTCTCAAAAGGTTAGTGGGACGGGTCTGATTCAGGGATCTGTTTTGAACTTCAGATGCATGTGAGCTGCACTTTTACTCGATTTTAGAAGGAGAATAAGCTGCCGTTTTTATGGAAAACATCTCTTTTGCCTCTTGTTTTGATCTGCAGCAAGCATAAGCATGCATACATTGTGTATATATTCATATGAACATCTTTGTACAGGTGCCCCTGCCGTTCGGAGTGCGGACCGTGACCACCCCCCGAGGCACACACAGCATCAAACACCTGGAGCAGCTCCAAGACGGTGGCTGCTACCTCTGCTCTGACCGGCGTCAAGCTAAGCCCATTAACATGGAGCTGGCCGGCAAACGCCAAGGCACCTGGTACCATCACAGCCGGAGGCCCCAGCGGCCTGAAAGCTCCTCTGTGACACCCCCGGGCCATTCGCATTTGCCTTACAGGCAGCGACGGATCCTGCTGGTGAAGAACAGCGAGCCGGGCGTCAGGAGGAGCGTCGTGCTGAGCAGGAGATCAACGAGAAGCCTGAAAGCTTTTCTCGACGAGGTGTCAGAGGTGATGCAGTTTCATGTCCGCAAGCTCTACACTGCAGAGGGACGCAAGGTATACCTCTTTTTTTATTTGATTGTGCAGCAAACAGAGAATTTTGTGAAGAATCTTATGCTGCGTGAATTTGCTTTTAGATCGACAGCGTGCAGAGCCTGATGACTTGTCCTGCTGTGGTGGTGTGCGTCGGCCGGGAAACCTTCAGCCCCATGCTCATCAACTTCATCAGGAAGACCTCGGAAGAAAAACTACCTGGTCTGGGTAGCAAGTCTCCTGGTCTTGGGCCTCGGGTTCCTGGTAACGGGGCCCGATCTCCTGCTGCCCAAGGAGTGAGTTCTCCTCCTCATGGAGCTCAGTCCAGATCCAGTGAGTACGACGAAGGCCTTGAAAGCAAGAAAAATAGTAAGTTGTTTGGTTAAAATGTTAAAGGGAACATTTACACAAAGTCTGTTTATAAAGTTCACCGACAGCTGTACGAATTAGCAGATTTTGATAGAAAACGTTATCTCACAAATTCTCTTATTCTTTTCAGATAATTTTGGTTTGGAGACCAAGAAGAGCATCATCCATCCTCGCTCTGATTCCTCGAATCGCTCCACTCGCTTCTCTGTGTCTTCGGAAAAGTCCTTTGGTGTCGGCTTTCCGGCGAGGCCGTCCATTATGAATGATGACATCGAAAAGCGTGTTCTAGTCAATAAAGACGGGAGCGTTTCGGTAGAGATGAGGGTGCGTTTTCGCCTTCAAAATGACGAGGCCGTACAGTGGTCCACACAAATTAAGAAATCCCCCTCCCTGATCAATGATTGTTGTGCCCTGAGCCAAACCCAGCCGCATTACCTGCAGCAGAGTCCGTCAGAAAGCTGTTCAGATCCTGATTCCACCTCATATGAGGGTGTGGATTACTCCAGCCAACCTTTGAAATGTGCACTGGCAGGGAACTACTGTCCCTGTTGCCAGCAGAGACAATATAATCAGTTTGACATGTGGGAAAACACAACAAACAAGCACCATCCTGTTCCACCCGCACATGCATCCAACCATGCTACGATGAGACATACACGCTCCTCAAGCTCGTCTTCGTCGTGCAATTCAAGAAGGGTGGTTCGGTGTCAAGCGCGGCTTTCCGGGTCTCCGGGTGGCTCGGGTTCAGAACAGAGCCAGTTCGTCCAGAAAGAGATGTCTGTGACGGAGCAGGTGGAGCACAGAGTAGAAGTGGACCAAGATGGGGACACTCAGGTCGAGGTCTGCAAAATTCGCCAATGCTGCAGTAGGACCGAAGTGGTCGCCATGGATACTGACCTTCTGCCACCGAGCAGAAAGGCCGTTGAGGGCGAGCTAATGATGGGGCAAGACGAAAACCGCCCCTTGTCTGCAGTCAGCAGCTCCTCCCATGTTCTTCAGTCACTGAAAGAGGATGAAGACGATGACGAAGACGATCTCCCACCCAGCGCTTCTCAGTGCTCCAACAGAAACGAACCGTCCCCATCGCCAACCCCCGCGGCTCACGTGGATGAAGAGCCAACAAGCAACATCCCAGCAAATTCCGTCCACTCTGTCAAACACGAGGGCCACAAGGAAAATGACAAGACAGAAAGCAGGACATTGTCTGCAGCGTCTTCATGCCGGTGTGGATCAGCAACCCCACACTCAGCAGCTGAAGCAGATGAGCCTGATCGAGTGCCCACCTCCAGGTCTAATATCAGTCAACACAGATTAGAGGAAGAAGGGGCAATTGACACTGCGGTTGAAGACATAAACAGGGCTGCTAGTGGCTTATCCTCTCACACAGGATGCTTGGCAAGCTCTCAGAAGTCAAGGACACCCGATGTGTGCCCAAATTGTGGAGGTTGGAAACATGCGATCAACTCTCCACACCCCACTTTACTTCTCTCCAACAAGGAGAATGGCAACAGTTGCTGTGATGATGTGGCTTCAGACGCTTTGGCTGTGCCAGCACAGTCACAAAAGGCCAGCCCCACCAACAACGGGCCCATCGCTGCTGTACCGAACGACTTGGAAGGGAGAGCACCTAGTCCCACGTCTACAACTTCCAATCCAAACTCAAAAGGAAAAGATGACAGGAGGGCTCCAAGTACCACTTCAGCTACAAGCCACAGGTCAAAGAAGTCTAATTGCAATGGTAGCTCTGGTGCTACAGCTGAAAAAGACAAGGAGAGAAGCTCCACTACGATGTCAGCTCAGTCCAACCTGTCCAAACGCACAACTGAAGCTGTTGTCATCGATTCAAGACAGAACGGGGAGGAAGAAAACACTGCAGAAAGAACAGTCAGGTCAAGTGTTTCTCCAAGCTTAAAAATGGCAGACAATGCTGAAGAAAGTCAAAGCAAAAGTACAGAAAATGAATCACAATCAAGGCCAGAAAGCATAGCCTCGATTAATTTAAAAAATGACAAAAGGGCAGCCAGTCCAAGGTCTGGTAAATCTGCAAAGTCTCCTCATACAAACACAGAAGCGGACAGATCCCCAAGCGCCACATCAGGGAGATCGCACACTTCTGCCAAGTCCTCCAAGTCCCACGGGTCGAACCGCACAAAGAAATCTCTACATCCGCATGACGCTGATGTTAAGACGACTGAGACAAATGGGGACGAGATGGGAAACAGAACAGACCTGGAAAGTGCCATGTCTGTGAAGTCAAAAACTTCAGCAAAGTCTGGTGCTTCGCACAAGTCAAACTCAAGCAGGAGTCGCTCGAGTCCAAATGTTGCCATCATTAAAACACCAGACGATCCTGATGAGGAGGAAAATGGCACAAAAGAACAAGAGCTGAGCGTTGCTTCAGAAAAATCCAGTGTTGCATCTGATTTATTACGCAATTCGAATCATAACAAAATGGCCAATATTGCTGTTATTGAAACAGTGGAAGCAGGGGAAAATGTGGACAATAGCGCACCACGATGTACATCTGCTGAAGGCTCTCACGGCCAAACACTCTCACCCAGAAGAAGACCTTCATCCCGAACCCATTCACCCAAAGCTGCCTCCCCTAAACATTCTCCGTCTCAGCAGTTGTTACCAAATCCCGATGGTGGAGAACTAAGAGTTCACTCCCAAAACTCAAGCGAATCTGACAGATCCAGATGTTGCTGTGAAGCAGGATCAGCAATCGAAAATGAAAATAAAGAAAAAGGAGAGGACAAGGAAGACGAAACTTACGATAAGGCCTCCAGCATCTTGTCACCTTCATCAAAAAGACAAAGGAAAGAATCAGGAGGCACGGAGATACCTCTGAGTCGTAACTCATCGGGATCAATCTCTCTTGGGCTACCAGAAGACCATGAAACAGCTGATTCAGACAGTGGCAAATCTGGTGTTTCTTTTCACAGCCACACAGAGTGTAAGATTACAGGCAGAGTGAAGACAGCAACTCCTGGTGTCTCCAAGAGCCCAGCTCATCCTCTAGCAGTTGATATCCCTACTATCAAAACACCCAAAGAAGGCGAAGATGGGAATGAAGAGGAAACCACAGAAAAAGCGGCAAGTGCAAGTACAGTCGAACGCAGCAGGTCTCGTAAATCCTGTGGTAACTGCAGCGTCAAAGCGGCAGCTCAAACTCTTGATGGCAACTCTGAGGAAAAAAGTCTCAGTGCTAGTCCTACCAAAAATCCAAACGTAGAGGAAACAGAAAGTGTGAAATCTACGTCAACAACAGATGCTAGCAGAATGGATATCCTGAGCAAGAGGACCTCATCTGCCATCTCAGGAAATGCAAGCGTCCGGAAAAAATCCCCTTCCGGAGCCGGTGTTAAAAAAGTCACAAAAGAAACTGCTGGAATTTTGGCAAATACTGACACCGAAAACCAGGATGCTAGTAGACCAACTAGCGAAACTAATGAGGAAGAAGAAATCACACAAATAAAGACACGGAGTATCTGGTCCCAAAGTCCCTTGTCCCTCAGGCCGGAGTCGACGGCTTCAGCTCGGTCAGGGTCGGGAAAGGCTTCAAAGCAGCGTAAAGTAACTCATGATTCAGTCAAATCAGGTCACAAGACCAAGTCCCAGACAGGAAGCGAGGGTGGTAGTATCAGAGTGCCTGACTCCAGGAAAGAAACTTCCATCAAGTCCTCAAGTCCTTGTCCCTTAGACAACCCCAGACCAAGCAGTAAAACTGAAGTAGGCAGTGAAAGCTCCCTGTCTGCTGGTGATCTGCTCAAGGAAACTACACCTGGGACGTGCCGCCACAGCCAACATTCAAAATCAAGTAAAACCAGTGACAAGCCTCGGAGTGGGAAAAGTAAGAGCTCTCAGAAAAGCAGGAAACTGACGGATCAGGAGGATGTGGTGGGACTTACACCTGAATGTTTACCCAACAAGTCCCCCAGTGAGTTTGTTAGCGACTGGCTGCGGAGTATCCCTGCAAACGGCAGCATGCTCACTCTTGACAATGAGTTAAATGAGGAAGAAGAAGAAGATTGGAGGCCAGAGCAGACGGTGGAAACGCCCGGGGAGGAGACAGGAACGACGGAGGTGAGCCCTGACGAGGAGCAAGAGGACAACGATAAGAACGTTAAGACACAAGAGGAAGACAAAGAGCACAAAGCTGACTGTGATGCTGAAGGTCCAACATTAGGAGAGTCAGTGGAGACTTCTCCTTCCTCCAAGAACTGGCAAAGTTCTGCAGCGGTGATGAAAGTTCTCTTGAGCTCTTCTCTTGGACGATGCCGGAGCATGCCCGAGGTAAGTACATGAGGTTCTACCACAGAGAAATACAAATATAATTGTGTTTCAAGCGTTGGGATTTTTTAAAATATTATTTGATTAAGAATTACAGAGCCTATAAAGCAATTTATTGGTAGCATTTTGACCAAATCTAAGACCCTCCAGGATTTCTCGATGTTGCGATCGCAACTATTAACACAAAATCAAGTAAACCCTGCAAAATCGCAACTTTTTGCAACTTTGTCAAAAACGCCGCAACTTTCCCACAACTTTAACCCAATATTTATTGTTTCTAAAGTGATTCGCCACCGTTTCTGTGGTCTAGTGTCTTCTTTGTAGGTTTGTGTAGCGTGGAATACAAAATAACCCCAAATAACTCAGGAAGAAGACACGTGACGTCACTTCCTGTTAACATCAGAATGCCGGGAGCGTGCAGGAGTAGCGACCAAAACCAAAATGTGCGTAAATGCTTCACATTTGCCCACAAAGATTTCAGCAAAATGCCGCAGTGACGTTAGTTTGAAGTTGGATGTTGGATATTCGTGCTCCGCGGAGTTAGCGGCGTCTAGCTCACGGCTGACCCGAAACAGGAACGCTAATGTCGGCCAGCCGTCCCTAAGTGAACCGCCGCTCGTGAAAGAAGGGGCGGGCAGAGAACGGCTGGCCGACATTAGCGTTCCTGTTTCGGGTCAGCCGTGAGCTAGACGCCGCTAACTCCGCGGAGCGCGAATATCCAACATCCAACTTCAAGCTAACTTCACTGCGGTCGCAAACCAGTTTCCTCCCCAGCTGCAGCTGTTTTGCACGTCCTGCAGTGTAATCATGGAACATAAACGCATCGACAAACACTTTGTGTCTGCAAAACATGTGAGGAGAGCTGCAGACCAGGGACAATCCAGAAATGCTCATGAATGTCAGTTTAGAAGCTATCAAAGTTCTCAAATAAAGCAGCTTTTGAGAATGTCAATGTTTGTTGGGAATTATCTTACAAAACTAGGAAGGATTTTTGGTTTAGATATTAAAAAGTTATGGGTTTTGTAATTGATTTTAGTAAAAAAAAAAATCGCAACTTTTAGGAAAATGCCCTGCGAAATCCTGGAGGGACTGAAATCATTCGGAAATCTGAACTGAGAAGCTTGCTAAGTTGTACCTTTATGGGCCTTTCCTCAGGTTCCATTGATACTTGTGTGAGATATTGGCCAGGCATGCAGGTGGCAGATGAGTGAGAATCACAATATTTGTCTGTCATAAAAGTGTTCAGTAAACCAAAGCCATTAATGTTGCTCACTTAGATCTGTTAAATTGTTTCAGACAACTCTGAAGCACAAAGGCAGGGGTGTCCAATCCTGGTCCTCGAGGGCCTCCATCCTGCAGGTTTTCCTTGTTTCTCTGCTCCAACACAACTGATTTGAATCAATGGGTGATTAACAGGCTTCTGCAGAACAAGAAGAGGTGATTTAACCTCTGAATCAGGTGTGTTGGAGCAGAGAAACAAAGAAAACATGCAGGATACTGGCCCTCGAGGACCAGGATTGGACACCCCTGCACTAAGGGATCGTTGATTCGCTAAGTCAAAAGTTTAAAATAAGCCTTTAGGGGGTATAAATATCTCTTTAATTGAAAGTCTCCTAACTTTATACTGTAAACCACTATCATTTTATTGAATATGAGAATAATTATTGTATATATCGTCTGCTGTCTTGTCTAGGTATCCCCAGTTTATGGCCGTAGATTGAGCACATCAGCCAGGGGCCTTTTGGACAGTTTGGCCCAGCTGCAACTTATTGAACCCGTAGTGGGCTGCGACAGTCATCAACAAAAGGAGCGTAAGCAGAAATATGACGAGATTATGACCATCCTTCAGTCACTGTGGCTCACTGAACCAAGGGACATTGAGGCCAGTGAGACCAAGGACAACAGAGCCTCAAAGCAGGTGACACCACCAAGTTCCTCATCTGGGGTGGGTATGAGCAGTGGGTCAGATGGATCGGGGAAAGGGAATGGAAACCAAGGAGAAGATGAAACGCGTGCTAAAGAGGAAGGGGCAGTAGAAAAAGTGATTAAAAACGAGGATGGAAATGGAAAGGCTAGAGATAAGGACACTGAAATGGAACATGAGGAGACATTTAAAGCAGACACATCGGAGAAGAGTGAAGACCAAAGTACGGTTCCTCAAAGTCTAGAAAGTCCAAAGACCATGGAGAACACTTCATCATCAGAGAAGAACTCTGCCAATGACAGCTTCAAATTCCCTACAGATCACGAAAGGCAGACACAGGAAGGCTCTCACGCAGGCACCCCGCGAGCACCCTTGTCCAAAAGACCTTCCCAGGACCCTGATCCGGTCTGGGTCCTTCACCTCCTGAAGAAGCTGGAGAAACAGTTCATGAGCCACTACATTCAGGCCATGACAGAGTTCAAGGTTCGCTGGGACCTGGACGACAGCCTCCTCCTGGACACCATGATCTCTGAGCTGAGGGACGAGGTGAGCCAGCGCATCCAGAGCAGCATCCAGCGCGAGATGAGGAAGATTCAAGGTCGAGCCGGGAAAGCGGGCAAGTCGCCTCGGCCGCCGCAGTTAGCAAGCATCTCCAGGGACTCCACCATGACGGAGAAGAGGCGTCGTATAATGAAGGTATGGATCCTGTTTGCTCCTAACTGGCGTTTGAGAAGGCGTGAAACTCACAGCGACTGATTTCTGTTCCAGGTGATAAAGAACCAGTCTGTTAAAACCGCGGACTCTGTGAGTGACGACGAGATGACGGGAAGCGATCAGCGAAGCGACGACGAGTACTGCCCCTGTGACGCTTGTGTCCGCAAGAAAATGGCGTCCCGGCCTCTCAGAAAGAACCCGCCGGCGGCCGAATGCCCCGTCATGATGGAGTTCGACCTGCGCAAGATCCTGCAACTCAAAAAAAGCCCGGCGCCCGAAACTGTGGCGGCTCCCCGAGCTGCAGAGGAGGATGGCGAAAGGTCACCTGCCGACGAGGAAGGAAAGACTTTGGAAATGGTTGAGGAAGAAGAGGAGGACGAAGAAACCAAGGAGGACATCAAAGCCGATGTTGTTTTAGAGGAGACGATTCCAGAGGAAAACGAGGAGGTTGAACAGAGAGGGGGGAGCGTGGAAGACAGCGTGGAAGATGAGGAGCAGGACGAAGGAGAAACGAGTGAGCAAGACGAGACGTCTGAAAATGGAGAGGAAGAGGAGGAGGAGGAAGGCAGATGCACTTGTCAGTCCAATAAAGATGAAGAGGAGAGCAGCAGAGAAGAAGAAACAAGCAACTGCACAGATGATGAAGGGGAGACAGGGGAAGACGAGACGGGGGAAGAAGAGGAGGAAGAGGAGGAGAGCGACAAAGAAACAATGAAGGAGGCGACAGCGGGCAAGGAGAAAAACGAACCGGGGGGTGACGAGGCAAATGACGAGTCGGCGCTGGCGGAGGATGCGGAGGAGGGAAACGTCAGCGCAGAGGATGAAGATGACGATGACGAGGAGGAGGAGAGTGAGGTGGAGAACGAAGAGGCATCTGAGGAGGAGAGAGCCTCCCCGCAGGTACGACCAAGTGTTCAGGAAAATAAAAAAGTTAATTTCCACCAATAAAACCAACTAAAATATAAATATTAGTAGTAAAAATAATGAATTTACTGAGAAGAAGGTAAAGATGGCAACAAACATTTCGAACCCCCATAAACCTGCAAACATTCAGATTCCCAGTAAAGAAACGATTTATTTCACGTCTGTTGGGTTAAACAACGTGTTTACTGGCCAAATCCAACCTAAAATGCATAATTCTACATCACAGCTCGCTACATAATCCGTGTACGGTTCGTCCTTTGGTTTTTTCGTTTCAAAATAAAATTGCAAAAACAAAGCAAGCGTGTGTTGGGGTTTTTTTTTTTTCGTTTTTAAAACAAAATTAGAAAAACGGCAATTGCAAAAACAAAAAAGGGGTACGTTTTGGGTTTTTAAACCAAAGACGAGCTTTTATTTTGTTGTTAATTCAACGGGACCTTACGGCGGAACCTGAAATGAGGACCTGAACTCCCGGCAGTCACCAGCAGGTGGCGGTAATGTCCTGATTTAATGACTTCCTTGGAATATGACAGAAATCTTGTTGACGGTAAGATCATCAGCTCTCAGTGAAATGCGTTGATTCCCTCTAAATAAGACAAACGGATCCATTTTTAAACTGGTAGATTCTGAAAAAGTTCTTCTTCTTGTGGATTTTAAAGAAACTGAAGGCGTACATTACCGCCACCTGCTGGTGACTGCCGGGAGTTCAGGTCTTCATTTCCGGTTCCGCCATAAGGTCCCGTTGAATTAACAACAAAATAAAAGCTCGTCTTTGGTTTAAAAACCCCAAAACGTACCCCTTTTTTGTTTTTGCAATCGCCGTTTTTTCTAATTTCCTTTTAAAAACGAAAAAAAAAAATAAATAACGCTTGTTTTGGTTTTTGCAATTTTATTTTGAAACGAAAAAAAAACCCCAAAGAACGAACCGTACACGGATTCTACAAGTTATTTAGCAGTGATAGTTCAGTTGTTTTAAAGAGGGGTTATGATGTTATGAACAATCAGTATCTTACCTGTTGTAGATAGCTCTTTAGCGCTCTCAGTTTGGGGAAATAGAGCTTAATTCTGGCAAGTTCATGGTTGCCAGATAAGAAATGACGAAATGTCGTACGGTCACTTCAAAACGAACACAAACTATTGAATGGTTGGAGTACAGGTGTGCTCTTTCACTCACTTGGAGGTGGTGTTGGTGTTTGTTTTTTGGGGGGGGGTGCGTTGTGATTGGGGAACACGCGTTCTGGAGGGAAAGAAGGATGCAGATTTGCAGCTTTTGGCTCGCGGGATCAGACTTTTGTGTTCTCGTTGCTAAAAATTAGCTGTTTTTTTTTTTTTCTTTCTTCAGCACACAGAAATGCCAAAACTATCATATGTTCGGGCTTTTTAAAAACTATTTTTTATTAAGCGCGTAAATATAATAATTAGCGTATATCTGGCAACACTGACGAGCTAACAGCTAGCTAAAATAATGCTACCACTTTAAAACAACTCCAGTCTTGAAAATTTCATACTTTCAACTACTTTTATAAATCCAAACTGATATCCAGGGATCAAAACCATAAAAGAAACATGATAAACCACTGAATAAGTTCTCAAAATGCATTTTCCAGTAATAGTTGTATAAGTTTACTGAACTCTCCAGCTCTTTTAAAGTAGACATTTAGCTCAAGCTAGGCGTGGGGAATATGGTGCAATTTCATATCACAATCAGGGCCGTAGCTCCCACTGAGGACCCCGAGGTCCGGACCTCAGTTTTTCTCTGCTGTGTATTTTATAAAAACATGAATCCAAACAAGGCTTTTGAACGGCGTGGTTCTCTGCGTAGCTCCACCAGTTTCCTGTAGGAGGCGCTGCAACTGTGTGCAGCTGCAGCCAAACTCAATGTCTCCGAAGAAGAGCTCAGCTTTGCTACCTTACTGCTAAAATAAAGACCAGAAGAAGAAGAGCGCCACTTACGGTGAAACACAACCGAGGGAACTCGCTGAAAATATTCTCCTTCAATTCCATGAAGCTGAAGTTGGTTTCCGAATCGGA
>NC_051452.1:901218-902676 GCF_001649575.2 Kryptolebias marmoratus | reverse complement strand
CTGGTATTTGATAAAAAGGTGAAATCTCTGCTAAAATCTTGTGTTTTGAATCAACATTCATATAAACTAATTCATGTCATTTCAGTGAGTCATCATGGTTGTGCCCTGAGTCCTCTGTTGCTTCAGATGAGGCTGATCCCCATGGATTTACAAATACATGTCATATACACATTCAAGGCACTTGTTTTAAATAAATGCTTCTATTTTAATTCAGTTTTGGTCTTCATTGTAACTGAAAAGTTGCTGAACCATAAAAAGTTAACAGCATTTAGTCTAAAATACACTAGTTTGTGCAATTTCCTTTGTACAAAAGGACATTTAGCAAACATACCTAAGACCTGACGATCTATGGTCAGGACGTTATCAGGACGATCTGATATCATCGAATCGCCCGATTTAACTGAAAGCTGTCTTAGATTGAGCAACAGATGTAAAAGAAATGGTAGTTTCTACTTTCCATACCAGCGCTAGTTTTTGCTATGACACTCTCCTGCAGTCGAGGTATGAATTCATTTGAAAACATCAGTGGCTGTTTCTTATTTTAAAACCGCACCAAGTCTCGGAGCCCGAGCCCGGAGGTTAAAGCCTGACCCACCTCAGCCTCGTTGGCTAAATCTAAGCCTGTGGGAAAACGATAATCTCACCATCCAATTAGACAGCCTGAATAAATCTGTTTGTTGCCCCGAAGAATGTCCACTCAGGCGGTTTTACATCGACGTGTTCTCATTACCGGTTTGGGTTTTAAGTAGAAAAATGTCTGAAGAAACTTTAAAGGGTCCCAAACGGCAGTGCAGCTGCTGCCCGAAACGTCAACATGAAACAAACGAGGACTTATTTGTGTAATAACAAAATGTTTTGATGTTTAAACAGACCCAAGATCAAATAAGATGATAAAGCTGCTGACAGTGGCTTATTAGGATGGTAACCACACCGGTGTCTACTCTTAGTAACACAGGCGGACAGAAGCACAGACCAAAAAGTAAGCCTCAAACAAACAGTCGCTGTGCAAAAACTATAAGTTGTACTGAAAACATTCTTGGACCCTAAGTACCAGAGGTGTTTGCTGGTTATATATATAAGTACATTTTTATGTTTCTATTCTGTTTTATGAAGGAGACATGAGCATTAGTTTTAAAGAAAAAAAAACCCGGAGATACAGTGGAAGTCAATAAGTTTGGATGTGTGATTTCTGCACTCTGTGGGGATTTGAGAGAAAAGCGTGAGACACTGTTTGAAAGAAGACAAAAATGCATAAACTATATGAGAAGTGCAAAAAATAGAGGAATAAAAAGAATTTGTTTGTCAAAACTTCATCCATCCATCCATCCATCTATCCATCATCCATCCATCCATCCATCCATCATCCATTCATCCATCCATCCATCCATCCATCCATCATCCATTCATCCATCCATCCATCATCCATCCATCCATCCATCCATCATCCATTCATCCATC
>NC_051452.1:888013-899565 GCF_001649575.2 Kryptolebias marmoratus | reverse complement strand
GTTCTTTCGGTCACTACCCAAAGCTCGTGACCATAGATGAGGGTAGGAACGTAGATCGACCGGTAAATCGAGAGCTTCGCTTTTTGGCTCAGCTCTCTCTTCACCACGACAGACCGGTACAGCGCCCGCTTCACTGCAGACGCTGCACCGATCCACCTGTTGATCTCCCGCTCCATTTTTCCCTCATTCGTGAACAAGACGCCGAGATACTTAAACTCCTCCCACTTGGGGCAGGACATCTTCCCCGACCTGACTGCCAGCTCAGTCATGAAAAGCTCAAATTTCTGTGACCCATTTAAACTCTGAATGACGTTCCTGCTGTGAAGCGGGGTGAGTTGTCTCACTTGTTTTGCTAAAACGGGGTCTATGGGGACATACTTTGCAGTTTTTAGGAAATTTACGTCCAAAGATATATCATAGCTGACTATTCCCGATGGAGTCGTGTGTTTTGATGTATATTTGACAGAAATCACGATGGAAACAGAACAACAAGGAAATATAAGGGTGCTTCAGTGCTTATGTAACGACACTCTTCATAAATTAATCTAAAGCTTTCCAGACTTTCTGCCAACTTGTCGTGGACTAGATTAATGACGGATGACTTTTTGTCTTCCTCAGAGCCAGGGCGAGACTCCAGCCGTGACCGAAGGCGAAGAGGCCGACGTCGAGGACTCAGACGACAGTAAGCCTGACACCAGCGCCGAAGGATCCGGGCGCGGGGAGTCTGGAGGCTCAGGAGAAGACGAGGAGCAGGGCAGCGAGGGGAACGAGGAGGAGGACGCCGTGGAGGAGTTCAAGCTGGAGGAGGACAGCGAGGACGCTAAGGACGGGGACGGGCCTCTGCCGCATCAGTTCACCACGACCTCGGTGGAGTCCCAGCCCGGCTCGATGGAAGGCAGCGACGCGGGTTCGCCGTCGAACCCTGCGGACTCTACGGGCCGCAGGAGCAAACCCAAGAAGGCTTAAAGAGCTTACGGACAACACATTTCTCTTCCTGCTGATAAAAACAACTCATTCTTTTGAGTTTAAGACTATCGAACACTAGAAGCACTTCATGTCTCCTGATCTGCTGTAGGAGGATTTACAGCGATTAGCATGTCCCATGATTGTAGAAACCTGAAACAACCAACCTACACTGCATTCAACCGTATAATCTATATTTGTAACGTATGTTTCTGAAATTAACTGTACGCACTAAGAAACTTATATTTATTGGTATTTATTGTGACCCGTTATTATTTTTTTAGATTCTTCATTACGAAAGCTTCAAAGCGAGACGTAGTGTGTTGAAATTTATCGCCCCGGCAACGAGCGCTGGTTCGAAAAAAATCGATTTTTCTTTTTTTTTTTGGTTGACGTCATCGAGAATTCAAGATGTACGTTTAAAAAAAAAAAAGGGGGGGAATCCCCAAGCTTCACGGTGACGTCGACCATTATACGAAGGGATTTCCCGGCAGAGAAAAATGGTCAGTTTCAAAGGAAATGAAAAGGGTTCGAATTAAAAGGATTATTTCTGAAGACATAGCTCTTGGGAAAACTTCGATTTAAAGGTAGATGGTGTCTCCGTGGACTCATTTTTACGCAAAAATCTAAACTTTTTGCTCTTCAGCCTGAGCTCATTGCCGCCGCAGGTTGTGTGTTTTTGAAACAAGTCAAAAGAAACTTTTTTTGGGGTGAATTATCTGAATCCACTTAGACACGTAGCCAGTGATTCAGTGATTTAGCTGAAGTTTGGACAGAATCGGTTGGACTTGCCTCGAGAAGGAAGTGCTGTGTTTGTTTTGAACAGGTCGTCTCCCCGCTTGGTAATCAACCACCTGCTCAAATCTGTGCCCTCCTCAGAGGTCAGCCGTTTTTAATCTGCAGAACCTCTGCGATGTAATTTGATTACCTAAAAAGAGGCGGACATTTTGGGAAACGGGCTTTCTGCTCTTGCTTGCAAATTTTCAATCCCCGCCGATCGACATGGAATCAAAAAAAATCAAGTTCGTAGAAATCTGTTCCTGCAGCTTCAGTTTTAGACTTGTCTTAGAGGGGACCTATTATGCTTCCTTGAACAAGTCGGGATAGATCTGTGGGCTAACCTGATCAGTTCTGCTTGTTTTAGGGCTACGTCACTATTATGCAAATTAGCTGCTGTTGGCCACGCCCCCCCAACTCAGTGTCCCGTCTCAAAACATAAAAACTCACTGAAGGATTAAACGCTGTGGATCTGATGCACATTTATAATATTAATTCAAACTCTGAGGATTCTGACTTTGGGACAGGGGCAATAAGTGGGTCCGAAACCCGACTGGTACCGGGTCGGGACAGCGGCAGCTGACGACAAAACATTTTCCTTTTCCAGCGGTAAAACCAGCAGAACTAACGTGACGGTCTTCCTGTAATGAAATGGGCGGAGCTCCACTTGGGTTGCTAGGTGAGGGGCTAGGTGAGGGGTTGCTAGGTAACAGGGATTGTGACGCAACAATCCCGAGATTTTTGAAACGGGTTGTTTTGCAGACACCAGAAAACATTTACTTATTGCCCAAAAATGGCTGGGTGTTTTGTTTTTCTAATTTTTTTTTTTTTTTTTGTGTGCTTGGACTGTTTCTTGAAGCCGTAGATCCCCAAATGGAAGCACAAAAAAACGCAAAAAGTGAATTTTGCATAAAAGGTCCCCTTTAAGTGTACGCAACATGCTGTGGATTCAGACGTTCTTATCCTAACTGTCCACGACGAACAAGAATGAAAAATGTGTTCTTGCCTTACTGAATCCGTGATTATATGACTCGACGAAGACAAGAGAGAGCTCACCACTGAGGTCCTTTCTCCACCCCGGTAAAGAACTGGTCAAAGCTGCTCTTGAAAATGCTACAAACTGTACATTTTTAGTCCCATTTCAAGGCATTTCCCGTAATTTGCCACTTCCAAAGTTGAGTTAGCTGGGCTCAAGCTTACGATACTCTCCACGTGTCCCCTGGACAATGAGAAAAAGGGACAAAAGTGTCCATGTTTTGCTGCTTGGTTTGACCAAAGCCTCTTATTTGTGGTGGTCGGAGAGTGGGGGTGGGTGCCAATGCTGCTCGGTTCTTGTAGCTTTCCTCTAATCTGTGTCGTCACCAGCAGAGCATCATGTACTAAGAGTTCATGGATATAAAGAATGGCTTTAATGATACAGATGCTAATAAAAATAACGATTTTAATATCCATATTCACCCATTGTTTCCTCTCAGTCAAAGTATTAGTCCAGAAAATGACCCAGTTTTAGGATATCTGTACTTGAATACTTGAATATTTGTCTTGTGGGTTTACTAGAAAATGTTTACAATCTTTTTTTTCTTTTCTTACAAAGCACTTCTTGTCACTTTTGGCACCTCCTAGCCTAACATTGTTTGAAACAGGGCATGATAAATTAGCATCTGGGTAGCTAATATGTAAATTTGTTGATGTGAAGCCACCAAGTAAAGGAAGATAAAAGTAAAGAATACAAAAATAAGTCCAAAAATACATTAAGTTACAGTTTTAAGGGAACATTATGACAGTTGTGTCTCTCCCAGAAGTTACATTAAAAGACTGTTGTCGATTGTGCCGCTAATTAGCTTGTTTTAGCATCTGGGATTAAGAAAGCAGCTAGCCTAGCTCAAATTTAACCAACACCTACAGAGTTAAAAATCACTTTTAAAAAAGTTATTTACGCTGATTTAATTTCCCCAATTACAAGTTGTTTAGTCACTAACACATATTTGGTTGTTTTAGCATTTTTTCTCTACTTAAAAAGAAGTCTGACAGACAGCTAGCTTAGCGCTACATCAACGAGCACTGGCAGCTAGTGATAGAAAAGCTAGCAACTTAATTTTCCTCCAAAGCTAACAAAAAAGACACATCCTAACATATTTAACTACATGTGAACAACGTAAGAAGAGGCAAATGGTGGTCTCCTTTGCGATTTGAATACCTTTTGCTAATGCTAATGTACACCAAGCATACTAATCCTTCATTCTGTCAGCACTCAGAAGAGTGAATGTCAGATTTCCAAAAAAGTTGAAGCAATGAGAATCCCCACAATGTCCCGGAGAGTGGTGGCCTTCAAAGGGTTGCAGGCCTCCAGAGGACTAGAGACCTTCAGAGGAGTCCAGAGGACTTTAGTCTTCCAGAGGGTTGCAGGACTCCAGTGGACTACAGGCCTCTAAAGCAGGGGTAGGCAATCCTGGTCCTGGAGGGCCACTATCCTGCAGGTTTTACTTGTTCCTCTGCTCCAACACACCTGATTTAAATCAATGGGTGATTAACAGGCTTCTGCAGAACATGAAGAGGTGATTTAACCACTGAATCAGGTGTGTTGGAGCAGAGAAACAAGGAAAACATGGAGGACGGTGGCCCTGAGGACCAGGGTTGCCTACTCCTGCAATAGAGGGTTGCAGAATTTTCTGATCCCAACCTCAGTTGCATTCAATTTTCTGCAGGATGCTTCTGCTGCATTTGGCTCTGCACTAAAGACGCTCAAGCATTTTCAAGAAACACACACACACACACACACGTGACACTAATCCAGGACCTGTGGTTGTGTCTGTGTGTGTTGAGCCGCACAGGGACTGAGACTGACTCTGATTTACGTCACGCAAAATAGAAGAACCTTTACCCACAGAGGATAAAATCACCAGTTCTACTAAAATTTAATTGATTTAGTTCAGTTCAGTTTATTTCTATAGTTAACAGAGTGATTTCAGGACACTAGGAAGAAAAGGTAAACAGGTCCCATACAAGACTACATACATCCAATTAAAGGGGAAATTAAATAAAATATAAAGTTTTTCTTTTAGTTAAACACAACCAAAAAGCACTACAGTGATCCATTTCTTGAATTTAAAACATTAATGACTTGTTTGTTGAGTTTTTTTACGTTAGCTTCAAAACACTTTTCATTTATTTTCGATTTCGTACTTTCCCTGCAACTGTATTTTAAATTTTAGCTCATCCTAAATGAACCATTTTCGTGATTGTAGCTTAACCCTTCTGCTGTCCTCGGGCCAAAATGACCCCTGAGGTCTCACCCAAGGGCAGCAGGAGGGGTAAAAATCCAGCTGAGCTGCTTTTGGCCACGCCCCTTTCAGGAAGTATGAATGGATAATGGTGAGAAACAACCATTAGGAAGCAGCAGAGGGTGCACCTTAAAGTATGCTAGTTGTGCTAGCATTTTACTTCTACTCAATGCATACTATCCTCCCGTTCCAAAAACTGATTACTTTTTACTGGAAGACTTTGATTTTGACTCTTTTTTAACCACGTTTTGATGCTTTGGTCTTGGCCGAGACCTTTCAGAGCAGATGTTAGCAGAAGCTAACAAAGGTTAGCTAACCGATTTTGGGATTGTTTCATGAGCAGCCTGAGCCTGGTGGCGATGCTGGTTTCGATAGGCACTCCTCCACAGCCTCCCTGACGATTGGCTTCTGCTCTAAACGAGACTCCGCCTCCTTTATGGAGCAGCCAGTCAGCAGACAAACCAAAGCCAAAGGAACCACCTGTCAAAAGAGAGAACAGCTTTTTATTTCCCGCCCATCCATGCCTTTGCTTTTGATTCCCTCCCAGTTTCGGTGTCTCTTTACCTTCTTATGATTTCTGGCAACACGTATATGCGTTTTGACGTCACCGGATGTTACGTCCGCTGTCAGCTCGTCCATTTGGTAGATGGTCTTCAGAAGGGCCTCCTCGCTCCGTGGCTCTGGTAGACCGGACAGCTTCTACAACCGGAATGAGCTTGGATCAGTTTAACAATAATTACGTTGACCATTTACTGTTGCTACTGCCTAAAAATAGGAGGACAGGAGTTTAACATTGGCAGTTTACCATTCCTGGATACCTCATGGGTCAGGGGTGATCACTGTTGATTTCAAGGTGACGGGGTGAAATGACCTTGTGCTCTAACTATGCAACCGTGTAGCAGAGGAAAATTAAACTGCACAGCTGGACACCTCTAAAGTCAAGGGTGATGGCCAGTGATTTCAAGGTCAAGATGTCAAAGGTCAACATCACAGGTGACCTAGGGCTCTAACTGTGAACGAAGCCTTAAACTGTATAGTTGGACACCTCTTAGGTTAAAGGTGATCACCATTGATTTTAGGGTGATGAGGTGATGAAACAGGAATGTTTAGAATTTATGATTTCAATTCACAGAGCCTTTTAACGCGAGGCTAAGCTAGCTTTGGATTTAAAAATCTAGTAAAAGGTTTCCTTTGAAGGCTTATTGTTTTTTTATGTGTGAAGTATATCTCAGAGTCTGCACTTTTTGATATTTACTCCAGTAAAATGACCTCCATTAGCACTTCTACTTTTCGCAAAAGCTAATTTTTGCCATTTCATTAAGGTTTCTGTGGCTCTGAGTTGACTTTGTGTCTATTTTTGCGACTTGTTGAACCTATAATCCTTGAACGAGACAAAAGTTACTTAGTTACGTGACTGTTTACGATGCCGGGAGTGTAACGCTGGGTACCTGGAGTAATCGTGTAGCCCTGCGGTACAGTTTGCTGTTGGAAACCTGCAGATCGATCATGTAGTTCTGGTATATCTTCCCCTTTAGGACGTGAGCTCCGGTGCTGACAGCGTTCAGCACCAACTTGGTAGCGAGCTCCCACTGCTGAGAGAGAAAGCAAATCATTCCCTCCGCCAAGGAGGTTCTGTTTTCGTTATCGTCTGTCCGTGTAAGGACAGTGTAAGGAACAAGAGATTCAATTTTAGTGGCGATCCGGTCAAAGGTCAAGGTCACAGATGAGCCCATGCTCTAACTCTGACCCTAACCCTGTATAACAGGATTAATAAACTACACAGTTGGACACCTCATGGCTCAATGGTAATCTCGATTGATTTTAAGGTCATGGGGTCAAAGGTCAACATCACAGATGACCTGATGAAGGTCACATATGACCTTGTGCTCTCACTATGCAACCATGTAATGGAGGAGTATTAAACTGCACAGCTGGGAACCTTTAAGGTCAAAAATGACCTTGAAATCACTGATGATCACCAGTGATTTCAAGGTCATTTTAAGGTCATCAGGTCAAAGGTCAACATCACAGCTGATCTAGTGTTCTAACTCTGCAGCTATATAACAGGAATGTTAAACTCCACAGCTGGACCCCTTATGGGTCAAGGGTGATCACTGTTGATTTCATGGTTCATGGGGTCAAAGTTCAAGGTCACAGATGAGCCCATGCTCTAACTCTGCAGCAGTGTAATGGAGGAATATTAAACTGCATGGCTGGACGCCTCATGGGTCAAAGGTGACGGCTGTTGATTTCAAGGTTCATGGGGTCAAAGGTCACAGGTCACAGGTGACGACTTTGTTAAAAACATGTCTCTGTTGTTGGTTTGTTTGTCTGTCTGTTAGCAAAGATCAGGTAAAAACTGATGAACAGATTTGGAGGAAATGTTCAGGAAATGTTGGGGTTGTAACAAAAAACAATGGATTCAGTGCTGGTCGTGATCCAGATTATGATCCGGATTGCGCTATTTTTTAACCATTTCTGACCCAAGGGCGACAGCGGGACTAAGGAAGTAACCGGTGATTTGTCAAACCGATGTACGTGTTTGTCCGGTACCTACCATGTACAGTAGGCTCCATGATGCGGGTGTTTCCAGGGTCCAGGTGAAAGTTAGTGTGGATGAACACAGCTTATCGATTTCATCCTGCAAGGCAGAGACGCTGTTATAATCGTTATAAAAACGTATGAAAAAATGAGTCGGAACGAGCTCGGGCTGCGGTGCAAAAGAGTGTGAAAATATAAATGAGTCCACACAGACACCACCCATTGGTCCCGGTGACACAGAGCTTTTGAACAGGTATGTCTTCAGAAATAATCTAACCATTTTTTGCTTCTCTGCTGGGAAATTCGGGGATTGGAGATTTCCCTATTTAATTCTATGCGTCTTAAATTCCCGATGACATCATTTTAGACCAGGGGTGGGCAATCCTGGTCCTGGAAGGCCACCATCCTGCATGTTTTCCTTGTTCCTCTGCTCCAACACACTTGGTTTGAATCGATGGGTGATTAACAGGCTTCTGCAGAACATGAAGAGGTGATTTAACCATGAATCAGGTGTGTTGGAGCAGGAAAACAAGGAAAACATGCAGGATGGTGGCCCTCCAGGACCAGGATTGCCCACCCATGTTTTAGACCAATAAGAATCGAGTTTTCACACCGAGCTCGTCTCGTAAACAAAACTAGCTCGTTGCCGGGTGATAGATTGGCAAATTTCAACAAACTACGTCTCATTTTGAAGCTTTTCAGATGTAGAATTTGGAAATAATAAATCGGTATTGACAAACTCCTCATTTGGTCACATATATCAGTTATTTATGTGTATCATATGTATCGGTATATCAATGTTTTGACATGATGACGTATTGTTATATCAGCATATTAGATAGAAACCTGGTGTACGGCAGTGTCTTTGTCAGTCTGATGGTAAACAGCATGGAGATTCGAAGTTTTTTCTCTCACTCGGCGCGCCAACTTTACCACTCGGCTGACTTCGTCTGCAGAGAGGAGCGGTTTTTTTAGCGCATGCTGAGGAAAAACTACAAAAAAAACAAGCTGGTCTCACCGGCGCGCGTGTAGACGAGCAGAACGGCGTCCTCGTCAGTGAGCCCGGGCAGGACCAGATCCAGGAAGTCCTCGTGCGAGACGCGGAACGCGGGACCCTGCGGACGAGACGTAGACGGGTTGTTTCGGCGACGAAACTCATAGCGCTCCACAAAGCAGGTACACTAATTTATTCTAATCCTCTTCTGGCTTAATCCAGCAGAGACAGATTACAGGGCGCAAAACAAAACATGGCTGTCGTTTTATCTCGATTTTACAAGATTACAGGTCCTTAAAGAACTCCATTTGTCCAGTCAGCCATGTCTGCGGAGGAAACATACATGTGTACCCTTTGTCAAAGATCCTGCAATGGTTCCCGTTTTGTTTTAGGCCGTTCCCTCGCACATACCAGCGAATTCAAAGGGCCCTCGGCGTTGTCCAGCTCCGCGTACCCTCCGCCGACGAAGCCTCGGACGTCTTCGGGATCTGAGAAGAAGGCAGACGCACGCGTGAAGCGGGGCGCGCCGTCAAGTCCGCGTTCCTCCTTTTCCCCGAGCGCGCCTCCTCTCACCTGCTCCGAAGGTGGGCTTGCACTCGCTGGCGTCAACGAGGCCCAGCAGGCCGAGGGAGCCCCAGCCCAGGTAGCGCACGCGGCGGCCGCGCTGCAAGCTGAAACGCACGCGGCGGCAAAGGTTCAGGCGAGCCGGCTACTTACAGCGCGCTAACACACCCAATTTTAGCTCAATATCTGTAAAACTGACTTAAATATAGTAACGGTTCGTGTTTGTTAAAGTCAGTTGGCTGTTGCCATCTTCCATCCAGTGGTTCATGAGATATTTTGCTAACAGACGTTAGTAGATGCCAAAGTTTCTGTTACTGCTTTGAGTATGTGTTGGGGATGACTCTCAGCTACTATAACGCCAAATTTTAGCTCAATATCTGGAAAACTGACTGAGCTATGGCCATTTCTGTGTGATGTTAAGGTTGATAAGCTGTGGCGTCCATCTTGAATTGGCTTGACGCCCCAGAAACGACGTGCAACGGGATGCTCCACCTGCGTCCCGCGGCCTCTACCAGAGCCGCCATCCCGTCTCTCTGCGAGTACGTGACGTCCAGGGTTCGCTCGTACGCTCGAATGTGCTGCAGGATCCCTCTGTTGGGAAGAAGAAGTGGAGCAAAGGTTCAGTTCAACATTGCCCTGGTCTGGATTTCACATTTGCTTTGTAAGAAAAAAAAAAAAGATTTATTTTATGTGTCTAACCTGCAGCATTCAGGCAGTTCAATCCTGAGTTTCTATTCCGCAGCCACCACTAGGGGTCAGTGTCGCACAACAAAACAGAAAAGTGATGCCAGAGGGCTGCTTTTACACAAGCCTCTATGATAACTGACTGATGAAGTCAGAATATTGGATACTAAAATAAATGTTTAGTATAGTTTTCCTGCTTCAAATGGTATACCATGAGTTTGGTTTGAGCCACGTGCAAAAATAAACGTGAAATGAAACCCACCAAAGTCTTAGTTTAGCAGTTAGCGCTAAGAGCGCTACGACCACACCAACTTTCAGCTCGGTATTTGTCAAATTGACCGTGTTTTAGCTTGTTTTGTGCTCACTAAGGTTGATGAGCTGCGGCGGCCATTTCAAAACCGGGTTGACTCCAAATGTCGGTCGGCTGTCGACACCCGATGATTACTTTATGAAAGTTTCAGTCAAATCCATCCACTGGTTCATGAGGTGCTTTGCTAAAGGACACGTACATACGTAACTTCTTTTGCTCCTATAGCTAACACAAAAAATACAGTCCAGCTCAAAATGACATCTTTGCCAAGCGGAAAATAGCTCCTCTGTGTTAACATTATCGCTAACAGTATGAGGCTGACTCCAGCTAGGCACAGACCACAAAAAAATTAGTCAAATTTGTCCTGTTTCCCAGATGTTGGATGGAACTGACTGAAAGCGGTTGGCACTAAACACAAAGAACCACTTAGAAAGTGGCGAACATTGGTAGGGTACAAAAAAAAACCACCCACAACCTTTAAATTGTAACTTAAAAATTATGGTTCACTTGGCAGCAAAACCAAGAACCGAAGTGCGTCCCTTGAACACTTGGGCCACCTTCCTGCAGCAATTTTGTAATTTTTGAGAAAGTTGTTTTATAAGCCTAAAAAAACAATTAAATAATACTCTTACCACAAGCCATTAGCCTAGCCGTGGCTAGCAAAACAAGCACATAAGTAGTCCGGTTGAGAAAACAATGACAAACTAAACAAAAGATGTCACGTAAAAGTGCAGAGGTTTAATATCAGCTAATGTAGCGTTCCTTTATAGCATTATGTCAGTTTTGAGAAAAAAGTTGTTTAACAAGCCTGAAAAACAAGAAAGATCTGCACTGTTCAGCTAGCCATTAGCCTAGCTGTGGCTAGCTGAACAAGTGCGAGTTTTTTAGCACGTACATACATTGTTCGGCTGAGAAAACAGCAACAAACTAAACAAAATGTGTCACGTAAAAGTGTACAACTTTAATATCAGCTAATGTCTTTCACACTAGTATGTAAATTTTAGTTTTTTAGTCTTGAAAAACTGATAAAGAAACCTTTGTTTGGCTAGCCGTTAGCCTAGCTTGGAGGAATACTTTGGCCTCTTTCTTCATACTCCATGCTCGGTCACTAATGTCATGACAAATAAGTCTAAAACTATTGGCAGGTATCTGACAGAACACATCGTTTTAAAGCCCCACATATTAAGCGCACAAATACAACACAGCAGGTCCCGTAAACTGGGTCTCGCTGGCTCCGATTCCCATCAACGACAAAAGGCGGGAACACATCGTCTAGCTTTTCCCTCTTACAGGTGCTGGTCATAAAATTAGAATATCATGAAAAAGTAGATTGATTTCAGTAATTCCATTTAAAAAGTGAAACTTGTATATTATATTCATACATTACATACAAACTCATATATTTCAAATGTTTATTTTGTTTAATTTTGATGATTAC
>NC_051452.1:880255-886773 GCF_001649575.2 Kryptolebias marmoratus | reverse complement strand
AACGAAATAAACATTTGAAATATATGAGTTTGTATGTAATGTATGAATATAATATACAAGTTTCACTTTTTAAATGGAATTACTGAAATCAATCTACTTTTTCATGATATTCTAATTTTATGACCAGCACCTGTATATCAGCTGCAGTTGGGACCACAAACTTTAAAACAAGAACCTTCTTTTCTTTTAAAAAAAACATAATTTCTTGGCTTTAATAATAAAACTGTTGTCCTTGTGCTAATGATAACAATGATTGGTTAGGTTGTCTAAAATCACAATTATGATGCGGGTCTGTGAAAAGCTGTTATTTTGTACAAAATAAAACAATAATATCTGCTCTAATTGACCAAAAAGCAACATTTGATCACATAAAAGAGATATCTTAGCCTCAAAGTCACAGAGCACCGTTCAAAATGGCTCTTTTCAGAGGAGTGCGGGCGCTTACGAAACAGCGGATAAACTCATTCGGACGGCTCTTCTACATTCCTATCATACGTACTCGTCTGTGATGGGCGAGCTGGAGAAAGTGGCAGCGTGAGCAGCAGACAACACCACCTCCAGGAGGATCTTAGTGGCGCTGCCTCCCTTCATCCTGGACGAGCCGCTGACGGCTTCCGGCTGAGCGGACACACACACACACATTTAACACGCACACCGAGTCGCTGGACGCTCGGAGACTTGACACAAATGCATCTTGAGCTGTTCGGCGGCGGAACAAGGAATTATGCATATGAGGGGAGGACGAGTACCCCGACGACTGGGTTGAGGAGGAAAGCTCCCCGCCTCTTGGCGAGCGCTCGCATCCTTTCCGCCACACTGCGAAATGTGAAGGAGCAGCCAGGTATGGGCTCATCCCTACGCAGCGAAAGGGAGAATTCAGTCTGAAACAGGGTTTCGTGAAAAACGAGTGAAAAATTCGAGTTACAGCTAGCTGCTGCTGCAGCTGATCCCTCTGTTCGTGGCCTTTACCTAGCCTGATGTGTGGGATTAAAGCCTACAAGGACAGGAGTGTAAACCTCAGGGTTCTGCAGGCAGAAGTCCAGCTGGCCAGCCACAAATGGAGCCTACAAAACCAAAAATTAGCAATAAGAACCCATAAGAACAGCAACAAACATGATTATGCATTTCTAACCAACTAGCGACACGGTAAACCGGTGGTGTCCAATCCTGGTCCTGGAGGGACACTATCCTGCATGTTTTAGTTGTTTCCCTGCTCTTTAACAGGTCTTCAAGTTCTACAGAAGCCTGTAAATCTCTCACTCACTCAAATCAGGTGTGTCAAAGCAGAGAAACAACTCAAACATGCAGGATAGTTGCCCTCCAGGACCAGGATTGGACACCACTGCGGTAAACATTCATCCCCCGGACAATGAAGCTGACTTACAGATAATCCACAGGAAATGCCGATGAACAAGACTCTCCTCTTTCCCTCACAGGCCTGCAGAGCAACACAGTCACCCGATTATCGTTCGAACGCCCGACAAATGCAATAAAACGCACCACGATGTCCCCCGACCTGCTTCAGACTGAGCGTGCCCAGTTTGGGGTCGTCCTCGGGAGCCTCCTGGGAGGAAAACAAAGCTCTGAGGGCAACAGGAAACGAAGCAAAGTTATCGGTTGCAAGTGATGGATTTTATTGTTGCAAACATGCTTGGTCAAGTGTCATCAGTAGCAACCCTGCAGACGTGACAGAGTAGAAAACCAAGCCATACTTATCTCCTCCTGCGATGATGTACGCATAGATCTCACTGCGGTTCAGCTGCCTCAGCGCTCTGTTGAACCCCGACTATCAGGCAGACAAAGAGGAAACATGCTTTAGCCCGTTTGATTCCTTATTTATGTTTTCCAGAGGGGATAACTTTTACCGTGATGAAGAAAGCAAGTCGGCCAGAAGTGCCACAGCCACTCAGAACAACAAGGCTGTCCTGAGGATCCTGTTGAAAGAAGCTGCTTTTAACTTCCTGTTTTAGCAACCAGCACAAATAATCACCAATATATATTATTATAAATGGAAAAGTACCTTGAGAATGATGTGTACCCTGTTAGCAACTTCCATTATCCTTCTCACCATTTGGTCGCTGAAAAGCCTCTAAGGATGACATTTACGACACTTATTGAGAAGATTCTTTTCGTAGAGGAAGATACGCCTTTTACCTGGTGTGTTGCTCCCGTCTCCTTCCGAAACATCTGGGTGTCACACGCCTGTAGCATCCTCACGATGCTGTCTGGCGAGGCTCGGTCCATGTCACGAGTCAGCGGGTTAGACTTCTCCGAAACGGGAAGGAAGGGCTCGTAATCTGCAGACTGCGAGACAAAAAAAAAAAAAAAACGCACTTCAGGAGATGATTTAAAAAGCAAACCTGATCTGGTTTCGGTGCCCTCATCGACAAAATGCACTCGCGGTAGGAATAAAATGTGAAGCTCCCGGAAGGGATGAATGCAATTTGGGACACGTGCAGATCGGCAATCGATATATATCAACGATTTCCTTTTGCAAGGAGCTGACATGTACCGAACCGGTGCCAGAAATCTTAAAAAAGTGGCATCAAGACGAAATGTTAAGGTTGCAGGGAGCTGCTGAGACAACGGACGGCCCACTCAAATGCCTTGACTGAGGCTGGGTGGTCGTACGCCACACGAGGTCCAAGGCTGGAACCAATTGGTACCTAAGGGCACCCACATATGTGAAGGTTCTGATCACCCAAAAACATACCTCAAACCCTATGACATCTGCACCTGCCATCCAGACACAAACACCGGACTCACCATTGTCGCTACCATCCATTGTCTTGACGACTAGAGGCACCCAGGCTCACTCGTTTCAGGTATTTTAACTTCGTAATTAAACAACAAAGTCAAACTGACAGCTAACGAGAAAAGCTTTTACAGTGTCAGAAAGCTTTGCAGTCTGGCTCTCTGAAAGTAGCGACACGATACTTATAGTCCTCCGGTTATCTTCAAGGCAATAGCAGGACACAACGTTACAATCTCAAACAGACATTGTCTTCACAAATAAGTGTGTTTTCATCACATTGGTAGACATTTTGGACTCCAAGCAGGGCCACATCAGTCACATGCAGTTTTCAGCCTCTACACCGGGAGTACACTGCCATTAGCAGAGCAGAGACGGCTGTGTTTGTAGCGGTGCCGTAACCGGGAGGCATCTTGGTTTTCCCGTCTCCTGACAATGTTGTACACAGAGACACCAGTGTTACTCCTGCATATGTGCCGACCATCCCGCATTTAGCCCCCCCCTGTCCCTTGTCCCTGTGCGGGACAGCCAAAAGTCCCGCATTTGGCCCTCACACGCCACACTTTGTATTTCTCACGCACACGGCCTTTTTGTCACTTTAACGCTACATTTAGAGAGTTTTCAGATCCCTCTGGCATTTTTTTTTAAAGCGACTATCGACAAATCTAGGGACTTCAGCGGCTAAATGTGAGAAAGCGCTCATTCTGCAGCGTGCCGTAAGCCCCGCCCACTTCCCCCGAGCACTGACAGCTGTTAATCTCCCAGCAGAGAGGGAGACCCGCTCATCTGATGACAGAGAGCTAAAGATGGAGAGGCAGAAAGATAAAGATGGAGGCAGGAAAGAAAGCTTCTCAAAGTGGTTGAAAGACAGCAGGAAGTTCTGTCTGAACATCAAGAGGAGGCCTGGAAATGTTCAGGTTAGCTAATAAATAAACCCTCGTTTTTCACATTGCATGGATTGACTCAGGTTTTAGTTGTTAAAATCTTTGAAACCATCTATTATTTCCCTTCCAGCTCACAATTATGTGATAGTTCGTGTTTTGTACATACAATCCCAGTAAAACACTTTGAAGCTTGTGTTTGTAAAGCAACAAAATGTGGGATAGATCAAAGCGTGCCAATACTATCACATATGCCCCTTTTCCACCAGCTCTAAAGGTCCCGGCTCCACTCTGCTTGGCTTGCTTTGCGTGCGTTTCCATCTGCATTTTTTCGAGGCCGGTCGCTGCTTCTTTGGTCCCTGCTTCGGAGCAGGGCCAGCCGGGTGGGCGGCGCCAGCTTAGCTCCTGTTCACTCATTGGTCGTGGGTGTGGCCAGATGCGAGCATAAAGAGCGAAGGTAGGAATATAAACAACAGCGTTAGCAGCGTTAGCTTACCCTGCAGCGTTTCTGCCGTCTGTCCTCCAGCTGAAGGCACTGTAAAGTCTGAAATCTCCGGCGGATAACAGCTGTCCTACTCCGCGCAACAATGGCGGCATCCAGAGCATTTCTTCCACTGCGCCTCTCTTTCTGAAGTCTCAGAAGAATCCCCATAAGTTTAAAAAACAGCAACAACACAGGGCCGACGTTGTCCATAGCGCTTCCGTTGTTTACACAACTTGTGCCACGTTTTGGTAGCGCCCCGCGGCCCCGCCCCCCGCAACACGAGGAGGCGTTCCTCTGCTACCGACCAAACTGGCCGGTGTGAACGCGATGCGTTCTTTATAGAGCCGAGCCGAGTAGAGCCGGACTTCTGAATTAGAGCCGGTGTAAAAGGGGCAATAGAGAAGAGTCAAATCGACGTGACTCGACAAACAGCTCATTTGAGAGTTTTTTTTCTTCATATTCTGTTATATTATTCATTCTTTAATTTCTGGATTTTGTCCTGTTGCTCCGTTGCACGTCGAACAGCAGACAGAGTGAGAAAGCAAACTTCTGCTTTTTTTCAGGCTGCAACTTTTAGTTTCACTTTCGATTTTCACCCGTTCGCTCGTGTCCCGAGTCGCTTCAGCTCACAGCAGCCTCCTGAACGCGTGTGGCGACCTATGAAAACGCCAGTTTGAAAGGGTTATTTCAGCACACGGCTTTAGATCTCGCAAGTTATCTGAAAGCCTTCGAGATGCGGTGAACTAGCCAACTTCCTGTTTTCCTGTTTCCATTTCTGTTCACCCAAAGAGGGCCTCGCCTTCCTTTGACTTACCTCCCATTCGCACATCGCGGAAAGACCGTAAATCCCGTCTGGTTTCACCGCTGCATCAACGTCGGACTTCTCTTCCCTAAAGCGGCTCCTCTAAAGAAACGTCTCCTTCTGTTTCAGTTTGTCTGGCAGCTTGGGTTGAAAGTGAAAGCCGTAAAATGAGCCAAAGTTCACTGACGGGACCTTTGAGACAGCAGAAATACCCGGAGCACTAGTCCGTTTTACGGCCTCTGCACCTCTTTTTATTGGGAGAAATCCAAGCAGAAACAACCACACACACAAAAAAAAGCATTAGAAGCACTGCTGAACGTATTTAAAATAATAATAATAAGAAGAAGAAGAACCTCGACAGTGGAATTCCTTTCAAATTCGCCTTTTTTGAACCCTTCGGCGCAGCCGGGATCCAACAGAATTTCTGCAGCGTGCAAATATTGACACCACAGCAGATTGTGGAGTCTGGTGCGTTTCATCACTCCTCCAAACTCCCACCATCGTCTCGCAGAAGCGCCGGCTAATTTCTCCCACCAGTGGCACGACAGCCAAGACGTTTCTCACATCACGTTCCATCGAGAAAGAAAAGACCGATACTATTTACACCGACACTCCACGAACCACGACGCCACGTTTCGGGTTTGTTTTTTTTCTCTATTAGGATAAATTGAAGTTTCGTGGAGCCCCCCCCCACATTTGTATTAGTCACTACGAGCGAACGCCGATTATTAACGTGATCCGACATCTGAGGAACAGTTTGGTGTTCGTTAACCTTCCTGAGTCAATCTGACACCGGAGCTGCGCGCGTGGGCTGTGTGATAAATCGAAAACCAGGACTTCGCTTCGCTATATCAACAGCCCAGAACACTCTGAGTCAAAACCAAGGGTTTGAAAAGAAAAAGGTTGAATTTATTCTGTTCTCACCGTGTTCCCGTACGTTCCACCAACTCCCGTTGCCGTTGCATAACTATTTGAACTCGAAACCAGTCAACAACTGAGGCTGAGGTACCAACATTCAGAACCGGAACATCCTTGGACCCTGAGAGCTTGAATACTGTGAGCATAGAACCCTAAAAAAAAGGATCCTTTGCAGTGTTGGATAACAAGAACTAGATCACTTGAAAGCTTATCAAATTGTGGACTTGATATAGAGACCCTGGGAACATAAAACTAAAAAAAGTCTTGGGCTCGTAGGAACTTAGGAGTCCAAGAAAACACACACTTAAGACCATAAAAGGTAAAGGAACCCAGGAAAGAACTTGACGCTACATCTTATTCTGGTAACATCTGACTTTACAAACGACCTTGGGAAAAACAAAAAAATGGATAATTAATACAACGGGGATAGATTCCTTAGGGTCACGGGATGCTTGGGAATAGATTGTAGGACCCTAAGACCCTTAGGAATGTAGGGAAGACCAAATATGGGATCGTATGTCCGTAAGGATAAGAAACAACTTAAAACACTCCCGGACCTCAGTGTTTCTCTGCTGTGTATTTTATAAAAACATGAATCCAAACAAGGCTTTTGAACGGCGTGGTTCTCTGCGTAGCTCCACCAGTTTCCTGTAGGAGGCGCTGCAACTGTGTGCAGCTGCA
>NC_051452.1:867747-879851 GCF_001649575.2 Kryptolebias marmoratus | reverse complement strand
AAAGGTGAAATCTCTGCTAAAATCTTGTGTTTTGAATCAACATTCATAGAAACTAATTCATGTCATTTCAGTGAGTCATCATGGTTGTGCCCTGAGTCCTCTGTTGCTTCAGATGAGGCTGATCCCCATGGATTTACAAACATATACACATTCAAGCCACTTGTTTTAAATAAAAGCTATTTTTTTCAGTTTTGGTCTTCATTGTAACTGATGAGCAGGGGGATAATGAGTGGTTGACTTCAGTATTTTTTAAAGTCTGGCTACGGTCCTGGTAGTTTTTTTGCTCTTATTATTACCTGGATTGTTCCTTTTGTGTCGCAACAGAATTTCACATCTGAATTTAAAATCGATACAATGGAGAAGTTGCTTCTCCTGTAATCCGATCAAACCAACACCTTTAATGGTGTGGAAACTCCCTATACAGATAACAATATAGGGAGTCACACAGAATATAAACTGGCTGCTTTTTTCTGTTTTTTTATCAACAGCATGAAAACTATATCCCACAATGTTGGTACACTGAAACAGACTTTTTCTTTTTTTTTTTTTTGTTGCTGACAGGGCATCAAACTGCCTCTGACAGACGAACAAAACAAAGAAAATGACTAATTCTTTGTTTGTTTTTTAAAGAAAAGCCCGTCTGTTTGCTCCCTCTGACAGACAGCCTGTGTTACGCTGTTTTCATGTTCATGTCAGATTGACATTTTAGAAACGGCACAGTTTGTACATATTACCACCAATGGTTAGAAAAAAAAAAAAGGTTAATTAATAAAAATCTGATTGGTTACAGCCTGGATGCTCAATTCGACTCGTTTCAATTAACTTGGTTTGTTTGCGTTGGAGGGAAGTCTAGTTTTTACCACTCTGATGAGTTACACGTGAAAGTATCTTCGAGCTTCTGCAGGTTTTTTTTTCTTTTTTCAAAATAATTAGGACCTCTGAAGTTGTCGCAATTAGGTCCACTTGAGTCCGCGACGTTTAAAAGGCACTGATTGCAAATTTATGCATCTGCGACGCTGGAGTCACGTCTGACTGTTGGGACCCGTTCCTCCCGCTGATTAGGCTTCTGTTCGGTTAGAAACGGCTCAAACTGGGATTTCATCATAGCTCGTTTGACGTCCGTGTCAGCAAAGTCAGCGAGCTGACTCTCTGTCGGCGCTGCTTCGGGTGTGCTGCTGCGTTTCGTACGTCCCGCTCAGTTTTTGGTGGCAAAAAAACACAAAAACAAACAAACAAAAAAATCCATGTAGAGTCCAGATACCGGTCTGTTTCGCCCCAGAAACCAAAACGACAACAGAGCCGTTTTTACCTCTTTTTTTTTCTTCCTCCTGTCCGTCTCACTTTACTCTGATCCTGCTGCCATCAGTCTGTCGTTGTGCTAAAAAACTGTAAAAATGGAGGAAAATTGTAAACAGAATCAAAACCCAAAATAAATTATAAAAAAATTAAACTAGAAGCACTCAGAGACAACCAGAAACAGAACTTCCTTGGTGTAGGAGACAAAAGGGTCACGTGTAGGAGCTGAGACAAGTTTTTGACAAAGGGGTCACCTGTGACCTTTGACCCTATGAACCCTGAAATCAACAGGCATCATCTTTGACCCACGAGGCGTCCAGCTGTGCAGTTTGACCTTCCTACATTACACCGTTGCAGAGTTAGAGCACTAAATGCTCTCGGATGTTGACCTTTGACCCCATGACTATGAAATCAATGGTGATCACCCTCGACCTAAGAGGCGTCCAACTGCACAGTTTCATTGTCCGCCGTTACATGGCTGCATAGAGCACTAGGTCATCTGTGACTAACCTTTGACTCGGTCACATTGAAATCAACAGTGATCACCCTTGACCCATGAGGGGAACAGCTGCAGAGTTAGAGCTGATCTATGACCTTGACCTTTGACCCCATGAACCCTGAAATCAACAGGCATCATCTTTGACCCACGAGGCGTCCAGCTGTGCAGTTTGATGTTCCTACGTTACACGGCCGCAGAGTTAGAGCACCGGGTCAGCTGTGATGTTGACCTTTGACCCCACGACTATGAAATCAATGGTGACCACCCTTGACCAAAGAGGTGTCCAACTGCGTGGTTTAATTTTCCTCCACAGCGCATTTGCACAGTTGGAGCTCAAGGTCATCTGTGGCCTTGACATTGGACTGGATGACCGAAGGTCTTACCAAAGGAGTCCCCTGCGACCTTTGACCCCCAAGACTAGGAAATCAGTGGTGATCACCCTCAACCTAAGAGGCGTCCAACTGTACAGTTTATTTGTCCTCTGTTACATGGCTGCATAGTTAGAGCACTAGGTCATCTGTGACTAACCTTTGACTCAGTCACATTGAAATCAACAGTGATCACCCTTGACCCATGAGGGGAACAGCTGCAGAGTTAGAGCTGATCTGTGACCTTTACCTCTGACCTTGACCTTTGACCCCATGAACCCTGAAATCAACAGGCATCATCTTTGACCCACGAGGCGTCCAGCTGTGCAGTTTGACCTTCCTATGTTACATGGCTGCAGAGTTAGAGCACCGGGCCAGCTGTGATGTCGACCTTTGACCCCCACGACCTTGAAATGAATGGTGATCACCCTTGACCAAAGAAGTGTCCAGCTGCGTGGTTTAATTTTCCTCCATTGCACGTTTTCACAGTTGGAGCTCAAGGTCATCTTCGGCCTTGACATTGGACTGGATGACCGAAGGTCTTACCAAAAGGAGTCCCCTGCGACCTTTGACCCCCACGTCCTTGAAATCAATGGTGATCACCCTTGACCCACGGGGTGTCCAGCTGTGGAGTTTAACATTCCTGTCACACAGCTGCAGAGTTAGAGCACGGCCTGATCTGACCTTTGACCCTGAACTTCTTGTTTTTTCACCACTTCTGGATTTGATTGACAGCCTGAAAGCCCCGCCCCCACCTCCACCCCCCGGCACAGTGGCCCCTATCTCCAACCCAGCTTTGCTTTTCACTCCTCGGCCTTTTCTTTCCAGCGGGCAGTGCATCGACCGTTCACGATCTCCACACACGCCAGGAAGCTTCAGATTCTATCTTCGGAGTCCTGAAAATCCAGATAAGGGGGAAAAAAAAAAACAAAAAACAAAACAAATGTTAATTGGAACATCTATCTTGAATTCCCTCATCATCCTGATTAAAACCCTCGTTTCGTGTCGTCTGTGATCCGCATCGGAGCGTTTGGCTCTCTGCTGATTTAGTTTTTTTTTTTTTTTCTCGTTCATGAAAAAGCAAAAAAAAAAAAAAAAAAAAAGCAGATAATCGGCGCAGCAGATCTCGAGCCCTCGGGCGTTTTGTTTGATTTATTTATTTATTTTTTACTAATTCATCTGGAGAAATGACGTGCAGCGTAGGGCGGGAACATCGCCGTTTTGAATCTGAGCAGATATTTGTTCAAGAGCCACGTTTAAAAAAAAAAAAAAAATCGTTATCCTTGGATACGAGGTTGTTTTTTTTTTTTTTGTCACTCAGCAGCTGTATGAGCATCCGCTCCATCAACCGTACAGCTGTGGTTGCCATGACGAGGGAGGCTTATCTTCAGAGGGCTGGCGGGGAAGCTGTGTTTCCGAGCACAAGGAGGTGTGTGTGTATGTGTGATAGATACGAAGATAGAACGTGTTTAATAAAGTGTGGTTTGGAAAATGAACTCTGCGTGTCGTTTCTGTTCGTTTGTAATCAAATATCCAGTAAATCGAGGCACAGAATGCATCTAAAACATTATTTAATGTTCTGTTTTTTCACCATCTGACCTCCAGAAAAGCCTTGTTTACGTCCCCATCTTCTTCTACATATATCTATAAAACCGTCTGTTGTTATACATGTAAAAGCTCTGATTGAGGCGAAATTCAGCACCATGGAGAGCGCTTTGATTGACCTCCTGTAGAAAGCTCTAAATGTTTATATCGCCGAGTTAAATCCGTCGAGTCGCAGGTGGGGTTGGCTTCGATGAACGCTGGGTCAAAAGGTTCGATACGAGCCGCGTCACTGTTCTCAGTCCGCCATTTTAGGCCCGACTGGACCGTTTGGTTGGTTGACGCCGCTCATGACCGTAGCCGGGAACAAGGCTTCCCAAAATGGCTCGAGTTGACGCGAGCTAGCCGGCGCCAACCGCTATTACGCTAGCTCGCAAATTTAGCTTAGCAGTTAGCGCCGGCTAGCTAGCGTCAAACCAAGTTGTAACGAGGAAAATTGGATTTTCACGGAAAATGCAGGAGACGCTGAAATTTGCGAAACGAACTGAAGCTGAAGCTAAAGGTGCAAAAAATGAAACAAACAAAAATAATTAGCTAAAACAGCAAATCACAAGCTAAAAGCTAAACGTAGCAGAGCAGTAGCTAAAAGTAAGAAAAGTTTAGCAAAATGCAAGAAATAGAGCTAATAGGTAAAGTATTGGATCAAAAGCAGTAAAAAGCTAGGTAAAAGCTAAAACTATCAAAAGGCTAACAACAAGCTACAAGTAGCAAAGGCTAGCTAAAAGCTAAATGTAGTGAATTGTTATCTAAAAGTGAGAAATTGCAATAGGCTGGCTAAAAGCTAAACACAGCCAAAAGCTAAGAAGTACGTAAATGCTAAACAACAGCAGCAGAAAGTTAGATAAAAGCTAAAGGTAGCAGAACAGTAGCTAAAAGTAAGAAAAATTTAGCAAAATGCAAGAAATAGAGCTAATAGGTAAAAAATTGGTGAAACCAACTGAAGCTGAAACTAAAGGTAAAAGGACCAAAAAACGAACAAAAAAAAATTGGTAAAACAGCAAATCACAAGCTAAAAGCTAAACGCAGCAGAGCAGTAGCTTAAAGTAAGAAAAGTTTAGCAAAATGCAAGAAATAGCAATAGGCTAGCTAAGAGCTAATAGGTAAAGAATTGGATCAAAATACTAAACAAAAGCCGTAAAACATAGGTAAAAGCTAAAACTATCAAAATGCTAACTACAACGTGAAAGTAGCAAACGGCTGATTAACAGCTAAAAGAAGCAAAAGGCTAACTACAAGCTGCAAGTAGCGAAGGCTAGCTAAAAGCTAAATGTAGTGAATTGTTATCTAAAAGTGAGAAATTGCAATAGGCTGGCTAAAAGCTAAACACAGCTAAAAGCTAGTCAGAAGTACCTAAATGTTAAACAACAGCAGCAGAAGGTTAGGTGAAAGCTAAAAGAAGCAGAAGGTTAGCTTAAAGAAGCAACATGCAACTAGCTAAAAGCTACAAGAATCAAAAGGCAAACTTCAAGGTGAAAATAGCAAACGGCTGGCTAAAAGCTAAAAGTAGCAGAACCTTAGGTAGCAAAACACTAGCTGAAATCTAAAACAATCAAAAGGCTAACTACAAGCTACAGGTAGCAAAGGCTGGCTAAAAGCCAAACAGAGCTAAAAGCTAGTCAGAAGTACCTAAATGCTAAACAACAGCAGCAGAAAGTTAGGTGAAAGCTAAAAGAAGCAGAAGGTTAGCTTAAAGATGCAACATGCAACTAGCTAAAAGCTACAAGAATCGAAAGCTGAAAGTAGAAGAAGCTGGCTAAAAGCTAAAAGTGGCTAGCAGAGCATTCGCTAAAAGTTTAAAAAGAAGCTAAAAGCTAGCTAAAAGCAGCATAAGACAAAAACAGAGCAGCTACAATGAGAACAGTGTTTCTGAAGGAACAGGATATTTCTACGGGGAAATATTTCCAAACAAAGTTCGATATTTTAGCTACGAAAAGCTAAAGCCCCCATCTCCATTATGAGCTGAAGGTTTTGACACAGGAGCGGCTAAAACAGCTCAGAGAAGGCAGAAGAAGTTCTTCATGGCCTTCCCATAGAAACCTGGTTTAATAGAACTTCATCCATCCCATAATTCTGCCACCCTTCAGCTGATGTCACGAGCAGAAAGCAGCTGGAGGAGGGATCAGAAGCCGGGTGCTGTGTGCAGATGTGCGGCTGCTGTTGGAGCTCCTCTCTCCGGCAGAGGGCGGAGGGAGAGCGCGCGAGGGAGAGCCTGAAAGGCGGGGCAGGAGGAGGCAGGAGCTGCAGAGGGGCTGAAGCTTCGGGGAGAAGAGGAGCGGAGCGGAGAGGAGGAGCGGACAGGGGTGGCAGCGGAAGCTGGGCACCGACAGCCGGAGCGCGGGCGGCGACGAGAAGCAGGAGTCGGCGGTCTCTGCTCCCCTGGAGGAGGGTGGAGGTGGAGGTCGGACAGAACAGCTCGGTGTCCGGTGGGCGGCCACACACACACACACACACACAGAGACGCGCGCGCGTCTTAAAGAACAGCGGGGGGTGCATTACGTCATAGCCTCCCATCGCCCCTGGATGACCGCGTGCGCAGGACGGGATGATGCGGCGCTGCCGGACTAGGAGGCAAACCGCTGCCGCTGCCGCGCGCGAGCGCCCGCGGGCGGGGTCTTGCGCGGCGACACAAGAAGGGGAGCCGCCGTCGCGCGGCCGCCGGCTCTGATGGCTCCTCGCGCCCCGGGCGGCAACTACACGCACAAGTCGCCGCGGCGCGAGACGGACGGCAGCGGGTGCCTGGGAAGTGACGTGGTGTCCTCCGCGCCCCGCCAGCGAGCACAACGGTGCGGTTGTCGTGCGTTTCGCAGGAGGGCAGGGGGAGCGGCAAGGGGAACATGGCCGCGCAGTCGGACGGCGGCGGAAAAGCCGGTGTCGGCTTCGCGCAGCTGTACGACGTCGACGCCGAGGAGCCGCTGGACTCCGCCGCCATCCACATCTGCCAGTGCTGCCGCACCTCCGCCTGCTACTGGGGCTGCCGCTCCGCCTGCCTGGGCTCCCTGCTCGGCGGGGGCCAGCCCGTCGGAGGGGGGCCCGGCGTCCGGGAGACCCACTGCCCGCCCCGCGAGCAGCTGTGGCTGGACTGCCTCTGGATCATCCTGGCCCTGCTGGTCTTCTTCTGGGACGTGGGCACGGACCTGTGCCTGGCGGCGGACTACTACCGGCGGCAGGACTACCTGTGGTTCGGCCTCACGCTCTTCTTCGTGCTGGTGCCGTCGGTGCTGGTGCAGATCCTGAGCTTCCGCTGGTTCGTGCAGGACTACACCGGCGGCGGGCTCGGGGAGGTGGAGGGGCTGAAGAAGCGCGGCGCGGTGGCCCTAGGGTGCCCGTATCCCGGCAAGGACCGCCTGCAGCTGGTCACCATCTGGCTGTGGCAGGCCGCCATCCACGTCCTCCAGCTGGGGCAGGTGTGGAGGTGAGAACACCCACCACCACCACCCTGAGCCGGGACAGGGACACACGCTGATACACGGCGGGGCGACAGTGTTTTTGCCACTGTAAGCGCGCGCTTCTGTCTGTTAGCAAAATATCTCACGAACCAGTGGGCAGATTCTAATGAAACTCTCAGGGAGGGATCACAGGATGTGCGTCTGCAGCTGATTAACTTTTGGGGTCACCTCAATTCAAAATGGCCACCACAGCTAGCTGACCTTAAAATTCCTTAAAATGGCTCTAACTCGGTCAGTTTTAGAGATACCGAGCTCAGATTTGGTGTGGTAGTAGCTGAGCCTGAACCCCAACACATACCTCAGAGACAGCTGATTGCACAAGATCTGTTTAAAGTTTTGCCATTAACTAGTCATCTCTGTCTGTCTGTTAGCAAAATATCACAAGAATCACTATAGGGATTTTAATGAAACTCTCAGAAATTATTTGTTGAATGTACGTTTACAACTGATTAACTTTTGGAGCCAATCCGATTCAATATGGCCGCCACAACCACCTGATCTTTGAAAGCACATAAATGGCTGTAACTCAGTCAGTTTTACAGATACTGAGCTAAGATTTGGTGTGGTAGTAGCTGAGAGTCGTCCTCCACACATACTCCAAGTGCTGCTGATTGCAGTGGATTTTTGCTTAAGCGCTAACTTTTAAAGCCAACTCTGTTAAGTCTGTTAGCAAAATATCTCAAGAGCCAGCGGACCATTTTCGATGAAAACCTTTAGGCCGCTGGCCCCGCGTCTTCAGGTGATCAACTTTCGAAGCCACTTTAACTCAAGATGGCCGCCGCAGCCCAGTCGAGTTCCCAGATCCAGAGCTGAAACCATACGCAGTAGTAGCTGAGCGTAAGAGATATTTCGCTAACAGACTCGTTTGTCTTTATTTTATGATTATTTCCCCCAATCGGGACACTTTGTTCTAGTTTTAGTCCACCTTTTTGCTTCTTTTCACTTCAGTTAGTTAGGTTTGTGCTACTTTTAGCTTTGAGCTAGCCTTTTGCTACTTTTAGCTACCGTTCTGCTACTTTTAGTTACCTTTTTGCTACTTTTAACTAACATGTTGTTACAGTTAGTTAGGTTCTTGCTACATTTAGCTTGCCTGATGGCACTTTTAGTTTTAGCTAACATTTGCTGCTTTTAGCTAGCATTTTGCTACTTCATTAACCTTTTAGCTAACTTTTTCCTATAGGTTCTTGGTACTTTTAGCTTGCCTTTTGCTGCGTTTAGCTAGCTTTTTGTTACTTTTAATTAGTTGTTCGCTATTTTTAGTTTTAGCTAATATTTTGCTGTTTTTAGCTAACCATTTGCTACTTTTAGCTGGCCTTTTCCTACTTTTAGCTAGCTTTTTCCTACAGGAGTAGGTTCTTTCAACTCTTAGCTTTTAGCTAGCCTTTTGCTACTTTTAGGTTTAGTCCACCTTTTTGCTTCTTTTCACTTCAGTTAGTTAGGTTTGTGCTTCTTTTAGCTTTGAGCTAGCCTTTTGCCACTTTCAGCTGGTGTTTGGTGTTTTGCTTAGTTTAGCATCTAGCCAGTGCGCTTCTTTTAGCTTCACCAACTCAGATTCAGCTTCTTCAGCTGTTTTCAGCGCTCCTCTGACGATTTGGGAGTTGATTCAAGATAAGAAAAACACGTGTTTCCCTCTCATGCTGTCTTCATCCCTCTGTAAGTTGGTGCCAGAACCCCATCGCCCGCAGGCCTGGAAGAGGCCCGCGCACCACCAGTTGGTGATCGCCGTGAAACCCTGAGACAGAAGTTTTTTTAAAAGCGCTCTCCATGGTGCTGAATCCCGCCTTAACCCTGCCGACTGTGGCTCAGTTAGTCAGAGCTTTACATGTAATACAACAGAGGGGTCAGCAGTGTGTGTGTGTCAGTGTGTGTGTGTGTGTGTGTGTGTCAGTGTGTGTGTGTGTGTGCGTGCGTGTGTGTGTGTCAGCGTGTGTAGCGAGTGGAAATAACGGTGTCACGGCTCGTCCTGTGAGTGTCAGCATGCACGGGGAGTACGGAGGGGAGAAGCATCTGCGCTTTTGGCATCACATCGCTCCGTCGTGTTCGTCTCCTCACCCCCCACCCCTCAGTCCACACACACACACACACTTGGACAAGCTTAGGTGCTAATTGTGGTGCTAAAAGCACACTGCTGGGGGGAGGAAGGAAGTGGGAGACACACATGCGCCTTTTGTCTGCTGCTCACACACACACGCTGACTTTCTTTTCCAACTCGTGTGTGTGTGTGTGTGTGAGTGTAACAGCTTCTCCGGTTCAGTTGTAGGGTTAAACCCACACACACACACACATACACACACACTAACTCCACCCCCTCCGAGGCCAACCGAGGGGGAAGGAAGGGGGTGTAGGCAGATCAAAAACAGGGGGGAGGGGATAGGAGGGAGAAGGAGAACGGAGGTAAATCTTATTCTCTCGAGTCAAGGACGCACCACTGCCTTTTTTCGTTGACTCGGCCCAAATTCTAAAACAAAACAAACAGGCAGAGCTACCTGGCGACGACGTGACGGTGAATATCGGGTTGCCTCGGGTACCGTCGCAATGGCGGGCGCAGATTTGGTCGCAAACGCAAACCCAGCCTCCTCCGAGGCCACAGCGTGGTTAAAAAAAAAAACCCAGTTTGATCCGGATCGTAACGTGGATCGGCGCCGACGTTTCCCAAACATTTCCACCAAATCTGTTCGTCGGTTGTTCGGTTTAAGGCTGCGTTCGCACTGCAGGGCATCAGACCTCCGTCGGACTCCAGCGTGAACCGTCTGCAAACGACACGCTCCGCGCGCTGAGTTTACAGACGTAAATATGGCCGCTGCGAGCGTCGGCGTGCGCGCGTTTAATTCTGAAGTCGCACATGGTAGCGATGATCTTTTTTTTTTTGGAGCTGTGGCTGCCGCCTCGGAGCAGATTCGGAGACTTTGTGAGACTTTGACGTCAGGGACCGCCGTCCTTTCGGCCGACGCGGACGGCTCACGCCGCGGCCGCTTTCGCAAACGTCCGATTCAGGGCCGCGTACGGGATTACGATCAAAAAAAAATCGGACATTTGTCGCGTTTCGCCCGCGGCGTGAACGTAGCCCAAGTGTCCTCCTTTATGTGGCTGCACGGTTAGAGGCACTGGGTCATCCCGGGACGTTGACCTTTGACCCCCGTCACCTCGAAATCAACAGCGACCACCCTTGAGCCACGGGGCGTGCGAGGCCCGCGGAGGTTAACCCTGAACTTTTGGCCGGATCGCCGCCGAAACGTTTGACTTTTGCTAAAAAAAAAGAATTTCCTCCTGACCTCCTCGGTCCGCTGTTTCGTCACCCGTTGTTTGTGTGTGTGTGTCCCTCCTTCCCCCCCACCCCATTCTGAGCGCAGGTACGTCAGGACGCTGTACCTGGGTGTCATGTCGCGCCGGCAGAAGGAGCACCAGCGGCGGTGGTACTGGGCCATGATGTTCGAGTACGCCGACGTCAACATGCTGCGCCTGCTGGAGACGTTCCTGGAGTCGGCGCCCCAGCTGGTCCTGCAGCTCTGCATCATGATCCAGGAGAACCGGGCCGAGACGCTGCAGTGTAAGTGGAACGCGGGGGCGGGGCGGGGCCGGGAAAGCGGCATCAGTGCCGTGTTTTTGTGCACTTGTAACCTAACAGCTGCATAAACAGTAATTAGCGATGTGCACACATTGTGCTCGGTAACGCGTGCCTGCAGATGGTGCCGCCTGTGTGTGTGTGTGTGTGTGTGTGTGTGTGCAGGTATTCGTGTAAAGAAAACACCCTCACAAGTGTTCTGAGGATGTGCTCGCTAATCTGCATCACCCTCCTCTTCCTTATTCATCCAGGATGTGTCTCATCTAGGCAGCCACCCACTGGCATTATTCATCCCCACCGCTCTTTAGTTTTTTGGTGGACGCTTTTGACTTTAATGCAAATACGTGACTGGCAGAAGGGGTGTGTGTGTGGGGGGGAGGGGTGTGGATCCACACGATAGCCGGGGGCGCTCGCAGTGACTCCCGCCGCCAGCAGCCTGTGTCGTGTCGCATGCCACCTCTCGCCCGCGTTCACGTTCGAATCAGCTCCGGGACCCGAACTCGAGCTAAATCAAGAGTTGTTGGGTTTTTTTCGAAGCGGGGAATCCAGGCGCCAGCAAAGCATGAAAACCAAACAAACGCAAACCAGACGAGGTAAACAGAGGACCTGACAACAGATGTGCTGATTACTAATGGGAGACAGACTACGGAGGACTTTTGGGGACAACTGGGAACATCTAGTGCCTGCGTTAACGCAAGAACATAACTGAATAAACAGAAGCGTTACGCTAATGTCCCCCGCCGCTGAACAGGACGCCCAAATATACGTCCTTTAGTGCTAATATTGTTTGATTCCAAGACCTAAAATGTCAGGAGAGACTATCTTCCATTTCATCTTTGCTGATAATTTACAGTGGTGGAGCTAGAGGGTGGTTGATGGTGGCCACCATAGATTAATCTTCTGCCACCCCAGTCATTTATAGTTTTTATTTTGCTTAAAAAGTATAGATTCCTCGAATGAACTGGGTGGCCAGTTATATGTATATATATATATATATATATATATATATATGTACGTACATATCAATCCCTCCAGGATTTCACGGGCATTTTTGTGATTGTTGCGCTAAAATGCCCCCAGGATTCCGCGGGGCATTTTCCTAAAAGTTGCGATTTTTTTTTTTACTAAAATCAATAAACAACCATAACTTTTAATTTATAAACCAAAAATCCTTCCTAGTTTTGTCAGATAATTCCCAACAAACATTGACATTCTCAAAAGGTGCTTTATTTGAGAACTTTGATAGCTTCTAAACTGACATTCATGAGCATTTCTGGATTGTCCCTGGTCTGCAGCTCTCCTCACATGTTTTGCAGACACAAAGTGTTTGT
>NC_051452.1:855418-867656 GCF_001649575.2 Kryptolebias marmoratus | reverse complement strand
AAGTGTTTGTCGATGCGTTTATGTTCCATGATTACACTGCAGGACGTGCAAAACAGCTGCAGCTGGGGAGGAAACTGGTTTGCTGAAATCTTTGTGGGCAAATGTGAAGCATTAGCGCACATTTTGGCTTCGGTCGCTGCTCCTGCACGCTCCCGGCGTTCTGATGTTAACAGGAAGTGACGTCACGTGTGAGTCTGAGTTATTTGGGGTTATTTTGTGTTCCACTCTACACAAACCCACAAAGACGAGACTAGACCGCAGAAACGGTGGCGAATCACTTTAGAAACAATAAATATTGGGTTAAAGTTGTGGCGTTTCGGGCAAAGTTGCAAAAAGTTGCGATTTCGCGGGGTTTGCTTGGTTTGCGTTAATAGTTGCGATCGTAACATCGCGAAATCCTGGAGGGTCTGAGATATGTATGTATGCATACGTAGATACACACACACACACACGTATATGGGGGTGGCCATCTTGAATTTTGACGTAGCAACCCAATTTTAAATAGCAACCTTACTTATCCTAGGACGCATCCACACACCAAAATGGAAGATCGTCGCTTATTTTTTAAGTTGTCCTGATGAGCCAATTAAAAGGGTGACCGTTCCTTAAAGGAACACACATCAGCCGCTGCCTTTCATGCCGTAATCTTAAACTACAACATAATGGTAGGAAATGACAGCGTTGTAGCCATTTCAAACCTTGTAATTGGCGTGCGCAATCTCGTAACCCTCCTCTGTCCGCCTCTGTAGGCGTCTCCTCCCTGGCGTCCCTCCTCTCTCTCGCTTGGGTTCTGGCCTCCTACCACAAGCTCCTGCGCGACTCCCGCGACGACCAGCGCAGCATGAGCTACCGCGGGGCGCTGCTGCACCTCTTCTGGCGCCTCTTCACCATCTCGTCGCGCGTCCTCGCCCTCGCCCTCTTCGCCTCCCTCTTCCACATCTACTTCGGCATCTTCGTGGTGGTCCACTGGTGCGCCATGGCCTTCTGGGTGGTGCACGGGGGCACCGACTTCTGCATGTCCAAGTGGGAGGAGGTGCTCTTCAACATGGTGGTCGGCATCGTCTACATCTTCTGCTGGTTCAACGTAAAGGAGGGCCGGACGCGCTATCGAATGGTAGCGTATTACACTGTGGTGCTGGCCGAAAACTCCATCCTTACTGGCCTGTGGTGAGTCTTCAAGACTGAACTCTTGACTGCGTTGTCCGTTGATTGGTTCGAGGTTGATTCAGGTTCAAAATGGCGCCCACGTTGCAAGACAGGCAATGAATAAAGGCGGCTAGACCAGAATAATTCCTCAAAAATCGTCCGTACGTCTACATTTTTCCAGTCAAACTCCAAATTCGTTGAAGGCTGAACAGTGGATATTATCAGTGAGCATTCCTGTGTGGAATTGTTCAAAATGGCCAACACAGACAGTAATCTATCTCTGTAAGACAATATTGTCTACAAACCACTTCTAATTTCTTTCCATTTTGCTTCCAATGATCCAAACCTACTTGTAATCTTTAAAAGTGGTCTTGATCAACGGTTTTCAGGCTTTCGGAAGGTCTTTGGAACTATCGCATGTAAGGTTTTTAGCTCACAGCTCTTTGAAAGATCACTTTGTCGTCTGTCAAACTGCGCTGTCCTTGGTATTTTTCATAAATTTGGCCAAAAAGAATGGGAGGGCGAACCTTAAAGATCCAGTTTATAATCGGTTCTTTGCTAAGTCGTTGCTGGGTCGGTCCTTTAGCGCTTCTCCCATGGGCTTGACTCGGCCCTAGTTGGGTCAAGCTGGTTCCGATTCTGAGGCTTTCCATTGGGGGATCTGACCCGCTTCCAGCTCGGTTCTTAGGACCTACCTGGTCAAGGTTCCGGGCGAGGCGAGCCAAGCTGTTGATTGGATAAAGCCTCCATTTTCGTCCGCCATTTGCTTTGATCCAGTTTTATTTTTTGGTGACATAAGCCTTCTTTGGCTCCCTTTAAACCGGTGTATGACTAACCATAGATTTCGATGTCCTCCATTACTGGGTGTCGCCAAAAAAAAGAAAAAAAAAATGACATCGGAGGAGAATTGAAACTCGCTAAGACGATCCCGCCCACATCGAGGGGAGACGCAGTCGTACGTAAAACCGCCGGGACCGCGAAGAACCGAGCCGTGCGACACCCCGCGATCGAAGAGCGACCCTTTCGTTGCCCTGGTGACTTAAAGGTCGGCGTTGAGTGGCTTAACGAGCGCCACTTCTTTGTAAAAATGGTCGGGAAAAGCCCAAAGAGAGTCTCTGAAAGGACCTTCAGGAAGCCCGAAGAACCCGTGATCAAGGCCGCTTTAGAAGACTTAAAGAAAGTTTGGCTTCTTGAGGGACGAGTAAAGACCGGACAACCCCTGGATCTCAGACTTTCCCGTTTTTCCGTTCGTGGCCCTGGTACTCTAGATGAAACTATAAGAACCAGGGCCTGAACTGGAAAAAAAACCCAGTTCTTACGTGATCGGTTTTGATGCCATACCTTTTTTACCGAAGATACAAACTTGAATTAATCTACGGCTGAAAAGAATCCCCAACAAATCGATTTAGGTTCTGTTTGAGAACTTACTACGGAGCAGGACTAATTCGGTTTGATGTGAAATGCTACTAGAAGACCCTAAAGTTGCCAATAAATGTCCAGTGTCTCAGGTTATTGTTGCCCCGCAGGTACGCCTACCGCGACCCGGTGCTGACCGACTCGTACGCCTTCCCCGCCCTGTGCAGCGTCTACCTGACGTTCGCCGGGGGCGTCCTGGTCATGCTCCTGTACTACGGCTTCCTGCACCCGGCCACCGCCCACCTGCAGCCGAGCCCGGCCTCGTCCTGCTGTGCGCAGCTGCTCTGGGGGCTCCCGCTGCCGCCCTCGGCGCCGCCCAGTGCGCCGCCCACCCCGGCCCACATGGCCAAGTCGCAGACGGAGGAGGACGTGGCCGAGACGTGTCTTCCCGTCTTCCAGGTGAGGTCGGCCCCGCCCGCCTCCAAGGCCGAGGGCCCGCTCATCAAAATCGACATGCCCAGGAAGCGCTACCCGGCGTGGGACGCGCACTACGTCGACAGGCGCCTGCGGAGGACTATAAACATCCTGCAGTACATAACGCCTGCTGCTGTGGGCATCCGCTATCGTGACGGACCCTTGCTGTATGAACTTTTGCAGTACGAGTCCTCACTCTGACACACACACACACCTAAGTACTCTCGAGCACACACAGCACCATAAAAATGTACGTATATGTGATTGATCCAATTTAGAGAATAAATCTTCTCTAGCCATTTTCACGCTCACAAAACAGATATAAGCACACTCGCATCGAAGCAATCACGTGTCTATGTGCGCGCATACTCAATCACACACACACACACACACACACACACGTATACTTTCCTTGTGGGCACTTAGAGCCCGCAAGTCCCATGGCCATGACTCAGCAAGCTCCTTCAGCACGAGTCCATCTCTTCGGTTCTCACCTCCTTTTTTTTCTTTTTCCTCCGTTCTGCTCCTCCAGTCATTCTTCATTCGGTCTTCTCTTCACGAAGAAAAATCTAAAAAAAAAAAAAAAAAAAAAAACAGACCATGCTATTTTTGTTGCGGCCGTCATGCATTCAGGGGTTTCACTAGAATAAATCAATGCAGGACAAAGAAAGGAAAAAATAAATAAATACACCGTCACTTTTAATTAAAAAAAGGAGTTGTGAGTATGTCGTCTAGTCAAAAAATAGTGTAAATATTTTCTATGTGCAGAACAGATGTTTCTTCATGTACTGTGACTTCGGACGAAGCACTCGGACGGCACGTTTTGGAGTTGGTTCAAAGCAGCTACCAAAAATAAGACCTCATCCTTCGGCTAAACAAGCCTCGCAGATTAAAACATTCGGGGGGGAGGAAGGAAGTAGCTGAACGACACAGAGGAACGCCACAACTTGCACAAATTAAAAGTCCGCCGTTTTAGGGGAACGCTACGTTCATACAAGCACACTACGAGGATGTGACCAGAAGGGTGATATATTAAAAAAAAAGTAATAACTGAACAGAATCAGCCTTTTAAAGAAAATACGTCCTCGACACCAGCAAAACTTGGAATTGAGAGCACAAGCTAACAAAAACTCCGGCAAAACGACTCGCTGACGTCGGTGTCGTGGGCTCGGACGGTAAACCGCAACTTATTTGAGACAAAAATTTGCACCAAGGAAATTTACGTCGACTCAGAAAATACACCTATTGCCAAAATTGTCAAATTACTTATTTAAAGGTAATAAATCTGAGCAGTTCCTAAAAATGCATTTGACCAAACCCAATCATTTTCAGCAAACAACACTTAATTGCTCAAAAACGACAAAAGAAATGAAAAGGTTTAGGCTACAAAGGAAACCTAGCAACAAACGCTAGCTGGTGTGCCATGTGCAGACATAAAATGTAAAACTTTAACTGAATTTAATTGCTAATTTTTATTTTATTTTTTCCACTTTAGTTAACTCTTTGTGTGCGGAAGCGTTAGCATTGGGCTAAAGCTAAAAGTTCAACTGATAAAGGCTAACTAGTAGAAAACTGATTAATCACCTCCAAAACTTATTCATAATAACGTCTAGGAGCAGAATAATCATTCACAACTACTCAGTTTTGACAAAGACAGAAAAAGAACGTTAGCATTTGGCTAAAGCTAATAGCTCGACAGAGAATTGTTCCTGTGTTTACACCTACATAACCGTGGTTCTCCTTCTCTAAAAACTCTGTTATACTGATTCATAACAACGTTTCAGAGTAAAAAAGATAAATGTAAGTATTTTAGAAACTGTTTTAGCGCGACATTTAACATCAAAACACCTTGTTTGTTCGGAAAGAAACAGAGGAACGAAGGTGTTAGCATCAGGCTAAAGCTAAACGCTCAGCTGAGAATTGTTCTTTTTTTTAAAATGTGGTACACTGGTTCATGTACTATCTCCAAAACATGTAGAAGAGATAAATTTAAGCATTTTAGACAATAAATAAGAAGGGCATTTAGCAAAGCTGCTCAATTATCATTATTATCAATTATCAATTATCAATTATTATTAAGAAACAGAAAAATTAAAGCGTTAGCATTGGGCTAAAGCTAAAAGCTCAGCTGAGAATTGTTCACCCGTCTTAAAAAATCCAGCACACCGGTTCGTGTACAATCTCTAAAGCTCGCAGAACAGATAAATTTGAGTATTTTAGAAAATAAATAAGCACGGCATTTCAGAATTTTGCAGAACTACCCATTTGTTCTGTAAGAAACGGAAAAATGAAAGCGTTAGCATTAGGCTAAAGCTAAAATTGATAACTTTTTTTTTTTTTTTTAATATATGGGCTCACATACCAACTCCAAAACTGTATAATCCCTCTTTATAAAACACAAAAAGCCAGTTTATTAAAATTGTTCATAAATTCAGAATGAATGATAAGAACACGGCAGAACTATTAGCTTCCACGCTAGCTGAAGAAGTCTTTGGTGGCTTCAGCATGGTTCTATATTATTATTAATATATTTACTGCAGCACATCCTTATGACACAGTCGTGTTTGTGCTATATTGGGTTTATGACTTGATTCACGACGTTAGACTTTCTGCAAATAGTCAATAAATTGGCTTCCGTCAGCGCTAGACAACAAAAAATGACAAAGCTCCCAGTTTGTAACAGGGAGCAAATCCTAAACTAATTATTTCTGAGCCGTGACTAATATTTTCTGTGTGAGGTCTTAGTCATGTCGCGTCCCACGAGTGAAGCCGATACGAAACAGTCGTCACAACACCCCGCAATGACTCGTCACCCCCTCGTCCGATGTCAGCTCCTCCGGCGACGGGGCGGCGGCGGCTCGTGATTTCTTTCTTTCTTTCTCCGTCTGTTCCATCCCCCAGTTAAAAGGGGTGGACGCGACGGCCGCGGGAACGCAACAAGAGTGTCGCCCGTGCGCCTGGATGAGGTTTCCTTGCGCCTTGTCCGCCGTTTTCGAAAACCCCCGGCCCCTCGTACGTGAAGTTCCAAGCTCGGGGACAAAGTGAGCGCTTCCTCACTTTGACGTAGAGTTTTGGGGGTTTTTTTTTTTAGAGCTCTTGCACCTAAAAAGCAACTAAGAAAAGTCAAATTTTCGATTTCCTCGAAAGTTGATTGCCACATAGTCAAGTAAAGATAAATGTGTATTTTTATTTCCAAAGCAGGGCTCTAGAGACTCATCTTTTCCAAACTTTCGACTGACTAAACCCCAAATGAAGCAACGCCTTGTGAACCAACTCCACCCTTACTTTTGTCTCGCAGTCTTCTAGAAAGCTCTTTGAACACCCAAGATTCGGACAAACGGAGTCTAACGCTGGACCAGACTGACGAGCTAACGGCTAGTCCGAACGCAGCCGATTGCTGCCGTCTTGAAACGGCTCCAAGTCCCCCACCCAGAAAAAGCACAGTTCGTGCGAATTCTGTTTTAAGAACCTGCACGTTTTTGTCTATTTCACTTCATTTATATAGAATCCTGCAGCCGTAGCGGCGGCGGCGGCGGCAGCTAGCTGTAGCCCAGCAGGAATATCATATTTCTGATAAAATAGCCACGATAGTTTGTTTACTGTCAACTAAGGGTCCGAGGTCTGCGATATCCCAATAAAGCTCCAATATGTTCCAATATTCATTTTTGGTCACTTTTCGGAAAATGTCAAGGTTTATAAGATACCGTTAGCATAAACCGCTACAAACATTTTTATTCCAGAGTTGTTTTTAAGACAGCGTCAGTACACTTTAGCCGTTAGCTCGCTTGTCTGGTCGGGATAAAGTCGATTTTTTTGTTTTTTTTCCCCAAACCGGTGTCGTTCAAAGAGCCATCTACGACAGGTAAGATGTTAGCTGCTCATGACGTCTCCACAGAACCCCCCCCCCGCTCCTAAAGATCTAAAAACAACACACCGGTAATGCCGAAGCAACCATTCGACGCCGACGAGGAGCGCGCTCACGTTGTTTATTTACTTATTTTACTCTGGTGCTAGTCGACGAACAACATGGACGGATCATCCGCCGCGGCCCGGCGAGGAGCTCCGTTTGGCTGCCGGTCACGCTTCACATGGTGCAAACGTGCAAAAACACACACGTGTACTTATGGTGCGACGAGGGCAGACTCGTCTCTTTCGAAACTCGAGCACGCTGCCTTTTCAGTTCTCGGCCCCGAGGCGGTGCCAAAATGGCTCCTTCCAAAAAAAAAAAAAAAGGGACGGCTGCTCTTCCTGTCCTGTAGAAGCTATGCAAGTCTCCGGTGCAGGGAGATGTGCTTAGTGTACACACACACACATATACACACACACATATTCACACATTCTCACAAACACAGGGTTTCCTCTGCAGCAGGGAGATATGCTCAACACACAACAACAACACACCCAACGTCTAATAATCCCTTACCCCTTTATATTGTGGGAACAATATTCATATGGTGCTATAGAGTCAAGCAGAAGGGGGGGGTGTACGGTTCTGGTTACGGTGAAGAACTCAGCCAAATACGTTTAGGAAACGTTTCACACTCTTGACGGATTGAGGTGGCGTAGATCTGGACGGGAGTGCACAGGAAGTCGAGCGGGACGTAAAAAAAAACAAACCTACAACGCCTTAGTCGCTGGTTTGGTGATATCTGGCTTCAAGGGGGGGGGGGTTGGTGCTCCTTTTGTTTTTCTGTTTTGGTTCTGGTAACGCTCTGATCGGTCGGCAAAGCGTGTCCTCGCCACGAGCCGACCGGAGAACGCGGTTCGGACCGCGTTCCTTAGGGCTCCTTCCTTAGGGTTTGCCTGCGTTTTGAGCTCCTTAGCCGTTTTTGGGTTTTTTTGCTTTCGCTTCGCACCCAGAGCTTCAGCCAATCGGAGGAATCAGGTTTAACAGCCAAATCAGGTCAGGAACAACCAAATAGCAGAGTTTTATTATTTTTTTTTACAAGGAAGCCTCCGTGTAGTTCGTAGCGCTGAGCGGCGGACCGAGGAATCGTGGAATCGAAAGTCAAAGTCCAGGTCGGGTCTTGCGGCCTCTGTTGTACCCCAACCGACGGCTGAATCTGGAGCCGAGTTTGCCAGCTTCCTCCTTGACCTAAAAGAACCAGAGCCTTAGCCAGGCCCACTCTTTAAAGAACCTAAAACCGAGCCAGGGCTAAGTCGCGATCGCATGGCTACGCGTCTACAGCTATGCAAAGTCATAAAAAGCGGGACGTCTCTGGGCTCGGAGAACCTTTTGCGAAAACACCACACCACTGTTGTCTCGGTGGTCTTTTTTGGCACGTTTTGTGTTTTTTTGCCGCTTTAAAAGACGAGGCGAGGGAAGCCGACACAAGGGTTACGGCGAAGAGCGACGCAAAACCCTTAGTGGGCGCGCGCTCTCTCCGCGCGGATTTGGTTTTACACCTCGGGACGCAATCGAGGCCGGTTGGCGTAGCGAACGCAGGTGACCCCATGCTGGCAGAAAAAAAAAGAAGAGATTTTCGACGTAATTGAGATTTGCTTGAAAAAAAAAAAGTCCGTGAAGACACCAGCTAGCAATCCTGGTAGCTAAAATAGCAGATGATCTTCCCGAGTTTTCTAACAGGTGTCTTCAGAGACGACCATTACGATTTCTTTTAAAATGGACCGTTTTTGCCGTAGCCACGGGAAAAACCATCCATCTTCGACTTCTGGTCGAGTCGTGGAGGCGGCAGGTCCAGGACCTCCCTCTCCCCAGTGACGCTCTCCAGCTCCTCTTGGGGGATCCCGGGGCATTCCCAGGCTGGAGAGGATCCATAATCCCTGCCCCGAGGGAAGAGACCCTGGAAAGCTTTCAAAGGGAGGCGTCCAGGGAGCATCCTAATCAGATACCCGAACCACCTCAGCTGACTCCTTTCTACGAGGAGGAGCAGCGGCTCTACTCCGAGCTCCTCACCTTATCTCTGAGGCTGAGTCCGGCCGCCCTACAAAGGAAGCTCATTTCAGCTGCTTGGATCCAGGATCTCGTTCTTTCAGTCCTGATTCAAACCTCATGACAGCAGGTGAGGGTTGGAACATAGACAGACCAGTAAATCCAGAGTTTTGCCTTTCAGCTCAGCTCTTTCTTCACCACGACCAACCGAAGCGGCGCCCTCATTATTGCAGACGAAGGTCCCCGATCCCTGGGAAATGCTTTCGTATAATGTTTAGCATCATTGTGAACTTTGGGTACAGCTGGAAGAAACCACTCCAGACCAACAATAATAAAAAAAAAACAACAACTAACAACTCTTTAAACCGAGGCTCTCGTAAACACAACTAGCTCGTCACCAGGTTACAAAATCGCCAAATTTCAACAAACTATGACTCATTTTGAAGCCTTTGAGTCGGAGAATCGGAACGTAATAGTCCTCTCGTGGCTCATTTTGCCAGAAGTGGACCCGTTGAGGTTCAAGGCAGGCTTGGGTTTGCAACGTCGCGGCGGCCCAAACAGCTCGAGCATGGTGGTGGCGGGACAATGGTTTGGGATATTTGCCGTCATTCAGTTGAGCACGAATCCAAGCTGGTCCAAGCTTAAGAATCCGTGTACGGTTCGTTCTTTGTTTTTTTTTTTCATTTCAAAATAAAATTGCAAAAACAAAACAAGCATGTGTTTTTTTTTGGCTTTTTCATTTTTAAAACGAAATTAGAAAAACGGCAATTGCAAAAATAAAAAAGGGGTACGTTTTGGGGTTTTTTTTAACTGCAATGGTTAAACCAAAGACGAGCTTTTATTTTGTTGTTAATTCTGGAAATGAAGACCTGAACTCCCGGCAGTCACTAGCAGGTGGCGGTAATGTACTGATTTAATTACTTGGAATATGAAAGAAATCTTGTTGACGGTAAGATCATCAGCTCTCAGTGAAATGCGTCGATTCCTTCAAAATAAGACAAACGGATCCATTTTTAAACTGGTAGATTCTGAAGCGCTAACTGAAAAAGTTCTTCTTCTTCTGGTGGATTTTAACGGCGGTTGGCGAGAAACTGAAGGCGTACATTACCGCCACCTGCTGGTGACCGAAAAAGTTACGTGCCGGGAGTTCAGGTCTTCATTTCCGGTTCTGCCATAAGGTCCCGTTGAATTAACAACAAAATAAAAGCTTGTCTTTGGTTTAACCATTGCAGTTTAAAAAAAACCCAAAACGTGCCCCTTTTTTTATTTTTGCAATTGCTGTTTTTCTAATTTCGTTTTAAAAACGAAAAAAATAAATAAATAAATAAAACATGGTTGTTTTGTTTTTGCAATTTTATTTTGAAATGAAAAAAACCCAAAGAACGGAACCATACACGGATTCTGGATATATGTCAGTCAATTGAACTGTCAATGAGCTAACCAAAAGGTATGCGTAAAAGATAGAAACAATCGTAATGGTTGTCTCTGAAGACCCACCTGTTAGAAAACTTTGATGCAAAGGTAGATCGGGAAGATCATCTTCCATTTTAGTTACCGGGATCGCTAGATGGTGTCTTCACGGACTTATTTTCACGCAGAGCTCAATTATGTCCAAAAACTGAAAGACCATGAACTGACTTTTCGACCGAACTGCTCACCATGTGGACGATTGTTTAACCATTTACCAAGCTGCAGGTCACTTTATGGATCTGTTCAACGTTTGTCTCCGTCAAGATTGGTCAGGAGGGAGAAAAAAAAGGGGGGGTTGAATGCCGCCTCCTGACTGGGGAATGTAGGCTTCGTTGTGGAAAATTAACAGCCGGATTGTTTTTCTTCCTTTTGGACAGAATGTCCCATTATCAGGGTCCGCAAGGATGTACGAGCACACGAGTCGCTGCTGCCTCGTAGGCTTTTCTGTTCGGTCCAGAGCTGCGAAAAGCACGGTTTTCTCGTCGCGTGGAGCTCGGGGCCCAGATGCTAAGCTTCTACCAGACTCGGGTCCAACATGACCCGAAATCTTCACCTTACAGCAAAGTCAGAATGAATCGAAAATTTCAATTTCAGAAGCTTTACTCGGGTTCGCTTGGCGCAAACGCAGGGCAGGGCGGAGCTAAACGTCCAGCTGGATGTATCGATGAGCTTTTATTTTGTCGGGGTCACGTTTTGTTTTGTTTTTTATTATTGCATTCTTCAGCTTTGGGGGTGGGGGCGTGGGAACAAAAAAGCAAGAAAAAAAAAAAACTAAAAAAAGAAGTAGTTTTAGCGACTCGATATGCAAAAGTAGCTTTTATTTTCTCGTGGCTGGCATTTCGATTGTAAATACCTTCGTCCTTGTAGCTCTCCTCGGTTTGTTCCACGGGTAAATGGTTCTTTCAAACGTGCTGATGGTAAATGTCCTAAATATCTAGAATGTAGGGCGAGAAGAAAAAAAAATAAAATGGAAAAAAAAAAAAACGAAATGAAAATGTGGTTTCGTAGGAATCTGTGCCATCGTGTTGTCTTGAGTACGAGCGCACCGATATTAGATCTGTAGGCATAACGAAGTCTCTGGAGGCGGTTGGCCAGACAGCCATGACGGTTTGGACCCTTTTTTTTTTGTTTCCACTGAAAAGTATTGAGTTAAACACATTTTCCAAACAAGCACAACGATCTCCTGGAAGCATCACCTTCCGCCTCCGAATCCAATATGGCTGCTTCCCGCCAAAAAAGATTTTACGCGGGCTGATGTCAAAATCAGGCCGTCAGACAAAAAGAAAACAGGTCAGAAGTCGCAATTTACGAGCTCCAAGTCAGAAAGACCAACCAAGAGTTGGATTCCCAGCTGGCTTCAGCCTCCGAATCCAATATGGCTGCTTCCCGCCAAAAAAGTTGAGACAACTTTAGTTCAAAAGTTTTTATATGAAAATTAAGAACCAACGTGTTTTCCTTTGTATTGGCTAATATAATCAAACTAGCCACGCGACCGAGCTTATTGTGATCAAAAACGTCTTTGTAGCGAGGGCGTTTTAAACCAACGCGAACAATCTGGCCACCATTTTGTTTCACCGCGCCGTCTGGCTACCGTCTCCCGACGTCAGCAGCAGAATCGACGGCTTCCGTCATCGAAATCTCCTGCGTCATCAGAGCACCATTCAGGAATCCTCTGGGTTTTTTTTTGTTTGTTTTTTTGGTTGACAAGGTTGGCGCCTGTTAATTTCCCGCCAAATATTTCTGACCAATCACGAACGAGATAGGAGAAGGGGATGGGGGGGAGGGACACTTTGTGCACCTCCGGTTTTTGTCTGTGTATTCTGTCCATTCCGAGTGTTAATCCGGGGGGGGGGGAAATAAAATAAAAATAAAGAGTCGAATTATATTTTTTTTTTTTTT
>NC_051452.1:846723-855372 GCF_001649575.2 Kryptolebias marmoratus | reverse complement strand
GGGGGGGGGGGGAGAGCTGGCGTTAGGAAATGTGTTATTTTTGTTACAATACCTCCTGAAAATAAAAATTAAAAAAAGTCTATTTATCTGTGAAAAGACAAATTTACAGTATTACAGACGACTGCGTGGAAAAAAAAAACGGATATACGTGACAACATGTACAGTTCATCTGAACATGATATTCAGTATTAAGTTTGATTTTATATATTTGTCATTTTATTACGTTGTAATGTGACTGCAATGGAGAAAAGAAAAAAAGTTATAATTAAAAAGAATTTTTTTTTTTCCAAATGTGTCCGTTTTTTTAATTTTTGGAGCGTTTTTGCTCGAATGACGACACGGAGCCTCGGATGACGAGTCGACTTTTATTCAACGTGTCGTCGGAGCACAGGCAGGATTTCATTTGCATAGTGCCAAAAGTATTTTTTACCCGCTTCTAAAAACAGGAACTCGAGAATCAAACGGTGCAAAACAGCAGCTCGGCAGTGCGGTTCAAACAGCGACATTGCTATAAAAAGGTAAGGCAGTGTCGTTAAAAATGGCAAAAAAATCGTCATTTCCTTTAATTCCTGCTAAGATTTTTTAGACCATTTCATACGAGAGAACATAGATTGTCTGTTAACCAGAAGCAATAAAGTCAAAATGATGGATTTGATGCAGCTTCTGCAAAAAAAAAATAAATAAATAAAACATGACAGCAAACACGTCATAAGAAACAAAAGGAACAAATTCGGAGAAAACAAAACATATATGCATAGAAAACAGAGTATATATTCATCAGTATTCAATATTTGATATGTGTGGAAGCGGCACAACGTTGCGATTTAAGCTAATTAAGTTAGTCGACCGATTAGCTTTTCTTACGGCCGATTCCAATGCCGATTTTTAGGGGTCAGGACAGCCCGATGTCTGATTTAAACAGCTGATTTTTGGACCATAACTCCAACTTCACTCTTCAAACACACTAATCTACTAATATAAGTTTGACAAAAAAAAAAAAAAAAAAAGCGATTGGAAAAAAAAAAAAAAAAACAGCAAATGGCTCAAAACCTTTTAAGACACTTTTACTGATTTTTGACATTTAGTCAAAAGTTAGCATAATATTCTAGTCGACATCTTTTCGGTTCAGCTGCTGTTGTGCCAAAAAAAATACAGAAATACAAGCAGAAATCGGGCCAATTTTTTGGGGTGCGACCAACCAATCGGTCTAACTCTAATTATGTTATTGCTCACAATTAAAGGAAAAAAATAAAATCCAAAGTAAACGACAAGTTCAGCTTGTCTTATTTCTTACCCGTCACGCCCAGAAAACAGCTAAAAATTAGCTCCCATTTTGTGCCCTGGTGAGTCTTTATTAGCAGGACGATTTTTTGGACAAACAACAGGAGACACTTTGAATTTAGAACTAAGATGCATCAAAAAAAAATTTAAAAGTTTACCTATTTTAAAAGACACAACCACAAATTCTCGTCGATTTAGCAAAATTTAGCGATCGTTCGAACAACAGGAGGCCAAAATTGTGTCCTTCAGATCAAAAACTCTAGAAAAATTAACTTTATTCACATTTCGTCCCCACTTAATTACTTTTATCCATTTCCTCAACATTCACCTTTGGTTCAAAACGGCTACTTTAGGCCTCGGCGGCCATTTTGAACCACAGACCCACAAGTCTTTTCAAATTCTTTGAAGGCATTTGATGATAATTTTGGTCTTTTTACCTGATATATCTTTGACATAAAGAAGTTACAGAATATCTACACGCTTTTCTTTTAACCTTTTAGCAGCAACAATTCAGTTTTAATCCCTGTAAAGTGACATCTACCCTATTTTTTTTAGGGTATCGGACTTAATCCACATCTATAATTAGAACCTAAATATAAAACTTTATTTTTTTTTATTTCTGAATCCAGTGTGCACGTATTGGAGCGCTTCAGTTTATGTAAAAATCTGAGAAATATCCTCGTTTTACAGGTTTATACCTTTATCTTTGGTATCAGAAGCACAAGCGTCAAATACTTAAACCACAATCTTTTAAAAAAAAAAAAAAAAAAACATGATTTCAGAAACAATAAGAAAATTAAAAAAAATAAAAGTATTTCTCTGCTGACTGAAGATTGCCCATTCAGCACAACCCAAAAAGTAAAAGTACCCGTCAAGAAATGCTAAAGTTTTGATATAAAAATAAACATTTAAATTTTAAACGAGCTCTTGACGCCCTCTGCTGGCAACAAAGAGAAACTACACATTAACTAGAACAAACAAAGTAATTAATCTCTTAAAAACAATAAATTGAAGCAGTTTATTTTTGTCAGAATGAATAGAATAAATAATTTCTTCACTGTGTCCTCAAAGGGAGTCGCTGTGGTGAACCGAGTCGGGCGATTTGCTTTGTTTTCGTCGTGTCAGTAACAGTTTCTTTTTCAAAAACGTGGACACCAGAGACGGTATCCACGGCAACAGCTGTTTCAGTTCAGAGCACACAAGCACCGACGCGTAAAAGTGCAACGTGTGAGGCACCTGCGGCGACCGGCTCCGAGCGGTTCACTCGAGCAGGGGCTCGTCGTCGTCGAGGATTTCCAGCCTCTGGAAGGGCCAGGGGTCCAAGGCCCGCCGGGAGCTCCTCACCCTGAAAAGAACTGCGGAGCGACAAGTTCCGTTAGCCCACGGGACGAACGGAGAGGGTCGTTCCTGTTCCCGTCCCCCCACCTTGAATTCCCGCCGACTTACCCAGGACCGCGGTGAGAAAAACCAGGACGCCAACCACCAGGCCGCTCACCGTGGCGACGTCCCAGCAGGTCTCGGCGGCCAGGAGGCACCGCGCCTGGCTCAGGGAGCCGTTGTTGGGCTGCGGCGCCACCGACAGCAGGTGGCACATGAGCGGGTAGACGTCCACGCTCTGCAGGCTCTTGATCCGGTAGCCTCGCCGGAAACTGGGGCCGGTGGCTGCTAGGAAGGGGTGCATGCTGGGTAAGGAGTTGTCATAGCCGTGATCACCCACTGCAGGCGGGGGGAGGGGATAAGGGAGAGTCAACGGGTGGGAGGTTAGGAGCTTAATAAAAAGACTTTTCAATCGTTACATCTCGGTAGCTCGTTCCCCCGCTGCACTATGGTCCAACCCTCGTCCGCAATCAGGATGATCGGCTGAATGCGCTCGTTGTTCCGATAGTGGAGCCTGTTGGGGATTTCCTTTTTCAGGAACGCCGTCATGTTGGGGTGGCACTTATGCAGCAAGCTCAGGACGGCCTCCGGGTCTGCAAAGGAAGACGCCGAGAAGCGGGCGGTTAAGACGCCGGCAGATGGCGGCGGCGAAAAGGTGCGGAGTCCCCGACTCGGTTACCTCTGTTCGGGATGAGGGCCGCCACGGGCGTGAGGTCCACCAGGGTGTAGTTGTCCGGGTGGAGGCAGTCGTCCAGGCGTATGAGGCGCTCGGCCGAGCACTGGGCCATGCCGTGGTCGCTGGTCACCACGAGGTTGACACGACCCCAGAGGCCGGTTCGGTTCAGCTCCGACACCAGCAGGCCGATGTTGTCGTCTACCTGTTGGGGGGGGAAGCGCCTCGGTGACTAAAACGTGTCGGAGGAAAACGCAACCGTGATACGGACGTCGGCGGGCGGCACCTCCTTCAGCACTTTGGCCATTTCCGTGGTGTTGTCGGGGCCGAAAGCGTGGCCGGACCGGTCCGGCTCCTCCCAGTAAAGAGCGGCGAAGGTCACGCCTCGCTCCTGCCGGAACGGTAAGAACGTTTCAGGGTCTCGCAAAAAAAAAGGAGCCGCCGGGCGCAACCGAGTCCGCTCACCTCTCCGCCGCCCAGCAGCCAGCTCGTCACGTTCGCCACCCGTTGGCGGAACGTCACCCGGGAGTCGTAGCGGAAGAAGTGCGTCGGTGTGCGGTTGCCGATGGCCACGTCGGAGCCGGGCCACATGGCGGCCGCCGTCTTGTAGCCGGAGTCGAGCGCCGTCAGCCACAGGGGCTTGGCGCCGCTCCACCACATGGGGTCGCTGTCGTTGCGGACGGTGAAGCGCTTGTGGGTGACGGGGTCGTACATGCTGCTCGCCAGGATACCGTGGGACTCTGCGTACAGCCCGGTCACCTGGGGAGGAAACGGTACCGTTAACGTCAGGGGTGAAAAATCATCCTTCCTTAAAATAAATGCAGGTGTACCACAAGGCTCAGTTCTCGGACCACTTTTTTTTCCCTTCTCATATACAAAATAATTGTTTCTATTCATACTCTGCTGCAGGATTTCAGATATATACTGAGGATCACATTTAAAATCATGGATAGGAAACCTTAAATATATTAAATATATATATATATTTAAGATTACCATGAACGGTGGGTTATCGTCAGGGGTGAAAAATCCTCCTTACTCCCCGTAAATGCAGGTGTACCACAAGGCTTAGTTCTTGGTCCACATTTTTTTTCCACATATATGAAATGATTGTTTCTATTCATACCCTGGTGCGGGTTTTTAGATATATACTGAGAATGACACTTAAAATCTTGGATAGGAAACCTCAAATGCAATCATCTCAAGAAAGTGAATATGATCAATTTTGACATTTATTTTTTAAAAATTATCCAATCTTAAAACTTATTTTTATCAGGCTCCTCCTGTGCTCTGGTGACATCATGGCTCCACTTAGGTTCCGTTCACACTACTCAGGATATTTTAAAAAAACTAAAAAAAATAAATAAAAACACCGCAGATTTTCTGTTTCCCATCTACACACAAACAGAATTTTAAAAAAAATTTTTTTCAACTGAACTTTTATTGTGTGCTGAAATGTTTATTAACTGATGAGAAAAAAGAAAAACAAACAAAACCGTTTTCGTCAAGCTAAAAAAAAAGCTATTTTTGGCGTTTTTATGCGCCGTTAATAGAAACGCTGTCGCCACCTAGTGGTGCGGCATGGAAATTGCTGAGATTTCTTTCCAAAACAAAAGAAAACCTATCAGTTCACGGTACAGTGTTTGTTCAGTTTAAACACTTGTCTCTGTAGGAATAAAATAAAATTAAATATCTAATAACATTAGCTCGGGTTGAAGAGAAATATTACGCAACGCCGTTCACAAAGTAAAGACAGGAAGCCGCGCTTACCAAGCTGTAGTGGTTGGGAAACGTCTTGGTGATGAAGACGTTGGTGAGCTGCTCCACCAGGACCCCCTGGCTGTACAGGAGCTTCAGGTTCGGCATGGGAAACCTCTGCAGGTAGTCGGCGCGGAAGCCATCGAATGACACCAGCAGCAGCGGCGGCGGCGAAAGAGGAGGAGGAGGAGCCTGTCGGGTCACGTTTTCGTCTGCGGCCAGAGCGTTGAGGCCAAACAGGAAGCCCAGAAAGAGTCGAAGAAGCATCCTGACGGATCAAGACAAAAAAAAAAAAAAAGATGTCGCCGCCTTTAAAGACTTATTTGCAAGAAACGTGTAAGCAAGCAGCACTGAACTGTCAAAAAGCAAAGAAACCCAGGCAGGTCAAAGGTCAATCAGCAGCCTGGAGCACCTTGAGGAACAACAGACAAGCATCTCATTCTTGGAGAGAAGAATGCAGCTTAAGGCGGCCATTTGCTTTCTTCGTACAATAGGAAAAATGGGTAAAATTCCATGTTTGCTCCCGTATGAGTGCACGTTGCGCCCGAGGCTCAACCGTTTCTTGGTAGCACAAGAAGAATGGGGACTTCCAGTTAAAGAAAAAAAAAAGAAAAAAAAGGAGGTCGAAAACACTGACGCGGAGCAGCACGAGCGAGCGGAGCGTCCTGTTTTATTTGCACAATAAACACGGAGGATAGGCGCACTAAAAAAAGAAAGAAAACTGAAAACAAATCCGCAAGGAGTCAGGAATACTAAACCGGAATTATGACGTGAAACTCCTTCCATACAGTACAATACAGCACAATACAGCAACTTGTCTCATAACCGGAGCCGTTTATTCAGGAAATTACCAATTCTGTGCGAATAAAAGCTGATTTTACAGCTTTAAACGGGATTAGGACTTTAAAAACAGAGGAAACAATCGAGTTGGTTCATCCCTCCAATTGGTCACAACAGGAAGTGAAAACGGCGCCCACCCGCTTGGTGGAAGACTCGACATGGCACATTAAAAAATAAAATAAAAAAAAAAGTTTAATATTTGGCTCTGAAGATCCTTTAAGATCCAGGTGGACTGAAAAACCACCTGCAACAAGCTCCATGCGTCCGTCACCACGCGCAGGAGGCCGAGCGCGACATCCATGCATAGGGCACGGTGGAGGCAGCGTCATGGTCGGGGCAGTTTTAGGTCGACAAGGACGGCATTATAAATAAACATGCAATAAATTTTTAAAAAGCGCCGCCAGACTTGTTGGAAAAGCGTCAAACAGGCAGGAGCTTGAGTTTATTTATTACCACAATAAAAGCTTTATTTGGGAGGGGCTACCACATCAATTTCATGTGGGGGGGAAGTCACTAAACACAACCAGGAAGTTGACGTTCAGCATGAAAAACACCGGAACAATCCTATTTCTGGTTACATTGTTCACTAAGAGGCAAAAGCGAAGCACAAATGGAGTTAAAACGTCACGGAGGCTCAATAAATGACATATTTACTGAATATAGATGTTCTGTCAGGATGTCACTTTCAGTTTCCGGCTCCAGGCGCCATTGTTTCGGTTCGCATTTCCACGCTAACAGCTAATTTAATCACGTTTACCTGCGGAAAGGCGTCACAGACAGTCGTCCTCCGGCGGTGCCCTTAAAGTACTTCCACCCCGATGACTATTTCTCTCCCGTCATCTTCAACACACCTTTAATTATTCACCAAAACACAAGTAGCGACGTCAGGACGCATTTAAGCTAGCTGTTTTGCAAACTTCCGGCGGCGAGTTTCAAAATAAATTCCCTCGCCGCCCGCAATACGTTTTTCGGACTGTTTTACCGTGTGTTGTTTCGCTTTTTTAAATTTAAATGCAAACAGAAAGGTTATAAATTACTATCGTGGTGCCTAAGTTTGAAAAAAATTGTTTTATTAGTAGACTACGAATCGCGTGGCTTTTATTTTGAAGTAGAATCTCCGCGTTTTTGGTGTCGGACGACAGACGCTTGACGTGACGTCCTCGACTTTTTTCATCCGCTTCCGGTGAAGAATTTTAAAAAATAATGGCCTTCTTGAACGGAAGAAACACTTTAAGTAAAAATGTTTTCGCCGCGTTTTTATTTTGGATGCAGATTTAAGGCTTAGAAAGTGATAAATAAAGTGCCCGAACTATAAAAAAAAAACGTTTTAACGGGTCGCCCAGTAAACACGCGGCTTTTATTTTGGCGGTTGGTCCTTCTTGGTCTCTTTTGGTCTGTGTTGATGACTTCAGTGATACACACACCCACACATACACACACACACAAGTTTATATTTCTGTCCTTATTGGAACCATGCATTGACTTGCATTCATTTCTGAGACCTTACCCTAAATCTAACCATTACCAGTACACACCTAACCCTAATTTAAATTTAATTTACATCCTAACACCCCAAAATGGCGTTCAAACATATTAGGACCAGTGGTCCTGACAAGGTAAGTGTATATACCAGAAAAGGTCCAAAAAAGGTAACAAAAACCAGGCATGTACATAAATTAATTCAAAATAATCTACCTGGTTGTAGAATAATTGTATTCCTTACATGAAAGAATTGCATTAATTTGTATTCGATGTGCAACAAGAAAAAAAATGAACTGAAACCTAAAAGAAGAAGAAGGAAACGGACGAAACGGCTGCTTAAAAAATAGAAATAAGAGCTGCACGGCCTTGTGAAGGCCTGCGGTGTTACAGGAAGTCTTCGCAGAAATTAGTCCTCCCCTCTGTGTGCAGCAGAGACCGGATATCCCTTTCACTTAATGTTATAACGCTCTCAATTAGAGGTGCGTGACCGTCTCCAACCACGGACGGATAAACAACATGAAGGCATTTCTCGAGTCTTTGTTCGCCACAGCAAATTATTAAAGAGGCAGCCATGGAATATGTTCAAATGTCAACCAAGTGAGGTTTCGTTCATTGATTCTAATCTAATATTGCAGTTTTCATTGACCTAAAACCAGAAATAACCGGAACTAGACTCTATTGTTGCCACTTTTGTCACTTTGTGCCCAGATTTTCATGGGCATGCACAAAGGAGCCGCCTGCCATGGGCTCATAATTGATATTACTTTATATTTTGGGGATAAAATCTGGGTTATTATTAGCGTTAGGTGCACCAGGTAAGAGCAATAAAATAAAGAATAGCGAAAAACTGCGACGAAAAGTGTTGAGCTCGAAATAGAAAGCTCTCAGTGAATCCATCTGTGTCTGTCTTGTCAACAAAGGTGAAAATGTGTTTATAAATGAGCATTTTAAATAGTGTTTTTGTTTATTATTCGCAGAGAAACAGATCTGAAATGGTAAACATGGAATGGTAATGCCTGTATGGTAAAAGGACCAGATGTAGGCACAAAGAAAAGTTCAAGATCTCAACAAGATTCCTTTATAACGAAACTAAGGCAAATTAGTTACAATGAAGACCAAAACTGAATTAAAATAGAAGCATTTATTTAAAACAAGTGGCTTGAATGTGTATATGACATGTATTTGTGTGTGTTTGTAAATCCATGGGGATCAGCCTCATCTGAAGCAACAGAGGACTC